>NC_068288.1:44146373-44388873 GCF_025860055.1 Xyrauchen texanus
AGGTAGAGATAAGGGCATCTTTGTTTGTATGTGGAATGTGTGTGTGACTGTCTGTGTGTTATGTGTCCAGATGACCTGTGCAAATGGTGTAAGAATCTAACTTTTCCAGTTTCTGTGAAATGATAATACTGAGATAGTGTATTGTGAGCTGTACGCTAACCTAAACCTAACATATATAGATAAACATTGCTGTGAGATTAAATGTAATTGTATTTGGCACTTGGATAGAGATTACAATAGTGCCGGAATACGTTATTTTTCAGTTTATCTTTAATATGTTGATTGTTAACTACATGAAGTCGAACTAAATATTAAATGAGCTGTTCAATTTTATATTTATTTCATAAATGTCAGTGTTTTCAAAATGTTGTGTGCAATGCACTTTAAAAGGTTGATTTGTAAATTCTAGCAACAGAATATGATGTATGAATATCATGGTACTTTTCTTGTAAGTGATGACAGTAGAAGCTTAAACAGTCAGGTGTAAACAGACCTTAAAATGTAATCGTTTTAACAAGGTTTTTTTGTTTATTTTACAGCAAGGGATGAACAAGTCGTCGTTTGTGAATGACATAACGTCGGCAGCTTTCAAATCAATTCAGATTGTTGACTGACCGGCTTATACCAGAGGAAACAACTACTCAACAAACTAATTGCATTTTGATTGCATTACATTTTATTTGTGGTGAAGTATTTCATGTAATGGTAAGAATTACAAACATTTCTTTCTTTTGGGGGCAGTAGACACTTTTTGTTAAGAAACAATACATGAAATAATGTAGTTTTTTTTTTTTTTCTATTTCTAAAGCCATAGTATTATCATTCAGTAAAGCAATGTTTTTGTAATCCCATTATTTGTAACTCTTTACAAACTGTTCTAAACTGCAGATGCTTTTTTTAATGATATTTTGTGAGTCTTAAGTGTTATAAAATGCATGGTGTTCAAGAATAGACAGGATATGTATATGTCACCTGGGAGTGATAAACTCTTAAGAAGTTTATGTTGACTCATTTTTACTCATGGTCTCATATATGTTGTGCTCAAAACAAAAAGGGTGTGGATCAATTTGTCATGTTTTAGTTCTCAATGAAGTTTCAATAAAGTTTTTAAAGCAGTAGTCTGTAGTTGTCTTAAGTGTCATTATAGATTCAGTGTAATATACGGCGGCTAGAAGGTCCCGGGTTTGAGTCCCGGCTCAACTGGGCCTTTCTGTGTGGAGTTTGCATGTTCTCCACATGTTTGCATGGGTTTCAAAAAAGTCCAAAAAACATGCCGGTTACTTGAGTTAACTTGGGGTTAATTTGCCCATAGCTGTGAGCGTGAACGTGTGTGTTGCTCTGTGATGGACTGGCCACCTGTCCAGGGTTTTTCCCTGCCTTCAGCCCAAGACAGCTGGGATAGGCTCATGCACTACCCGTGACCCAACATAGGACAAGCTGCAATAAAAGATGGATGGGCGAATGGATCTTTGATATTACATTATGTGTAATAAATTAAATGTCAAAAACATAGCAAAAGAAAAATCATTAAATATATATATATAAATGCAACACATCATGGTCCTTAGCATTTAATAGCATGCATAAATAACTTTGAAAAGGATTCATTAAAGGAATATTCCTGGTTTAATAAAAGTTAACCTGTTGATTGCCACAAAAATGAATTTCAACTCATCCCTCCTTTTTTTTAAAACAAATATACAATGTAAACAGAATCATTTGTCTGAAGATGGTTATTTATATCTTCAGCTTTAGTGTGTCAATAGAAAATATACATTTTATACTCCCAAACATTTCTTTTGCATATAGAAAATATTAGAACAGAAGAACAGGGAGCCCTGCAACAGATGGCATTGCCCACACAAAGCCCCCCCCCCCATTGAACATCAAGTCACTCTGAGATTTCTTAAAGAGACAGAAGCAACTGAGACAGCCGAAATAGAGAGAAGAACTGTGGTGAATTTTCCAACTGCCAACAATCAAGTAAAACTGTGTCCAGGTGTATTTAGGAGAATTGGGGCTGTTCTAAAGGCAAATGTGGTCACACCAAATATTGATTTAGTTTTTTATGTTTACTGGACTTTGTATGACATTAAGTGATGAATGAAAACTATTTATGGCAGTATTTTTGAAGACATCCTCACTAGGTAACATTTTTCACCAGTGCCTAAAAGTTTCGCACAGTACTGTGTATCAAACGTTGTGGTTGGTGAGACACTTACAATGGAAGTGAATGTGTATGTGAAGCTTATCATTTTATAAAAGCACTTACTATACAGCTCAAAAAATACTCTGGTTTTAATGGAAGAATTAAAGTTGTTTAATCATTTTTTAAATGTGGTTTTAGGGTTTACAGCGTTACTTTGTCATGGCAATACATACATTTGGAAATAACTTTACACAGAAAATCCTAGTAAGCAATGATATCACACTGAAATCACGTTAAACTGCATATTGTTTATGTCTAGTGGCTATACTTTTGAAAGCCTGAGTATTTTAATGTTTACAGATCGGCCCCGTTCACCATTGTAAGTGCCTCACTGGAACCCAGATTTGTAGCCTACTTTTTATTTTATTTTGTGGTTTATCAACATTATGCCGTAAATGCTGTCGATTCAGCTTAACTTGTATTGAACACAGAATATTCCTTTAATATGTAGCAGCATTAGCAAAATGTCATCTAATTACAACTTCAATGGAAAAACTGTACTGTTTATTATTATTTGTAGTTCATGATATGAAAATGATCAAAAGAGGAACACCATGTCAACATAACTTTATTAAAGCTTGTTAGCTAGTCTAAAGTCATGCTAAAGATGAGAAATGTTGGCAGTTCATTGTCATTTACAAACTTTGGATCAGGTTCAGATCACAACGACATTTTAAAACTCAAATGATACTGTTACTCATATATAAAGCACATTCATTTTTATTGCAAATGAAAACAAAAACATCTATAATGTGTTGCATGGGTTTGAAATGGCTGCGGTTCATATCACACATCTGTTTTCATTTGTTTTCGTCTTCATGGAGATGCTCTATTTTCTCAGGCCCCTCTTACTCCTAGAGCCTTTGGTACTAAGGAAATAAAGAATATTACAAATGTATTATTTACAAATATATTTACATTTGTATTCGTGTTGTCTAAAGTACCGACTTCGGTACCAAGTCGGTACTGAAATTTTAAAAATGTGACGCTTTAAGCGCTGTTGAGCAGAATCGTAAACACCTCTGATTGGCCATTGTGTTCACGCGCTCATCGGATATGTCTGTGATTGGCTACAATGATCAGCGCTTCAAAAACATGTTGTAAATATACATCAATGACGCTCTTCACCGAGCGCTTGGACAAATACACACGGGAGCGTTTGAAAGCAGGACCGGTCCGCTGATAGACGGCTGCTTGTGCTTTCAAAAGCTCCCACTCCCGTTTTTAAAAAAAACTTTCAAACACTTCCGTGTACTCTCAAACGCTCCCGTGCGTTGATTATTGTAGCCAATCACAGACAAATCCGATGAGCGCGTGAAGACAATGGCCAATCAGAGGTGTTTACGATTCCGCTCAACAGAGCTTGGTACCGAAGTCGGTACTTTTGACAAAACTAATTTGTATATAATAATCAGTATGTACAGTACATCATACAATAGCAATACTCCAAACTAGAAAAAAAAGTTAATCGAGACAAACGTATCGGTTACCTAACGTAACCTCGGTTCTCTCTAGATGAGGGAACGAGTATTGCGTAAACTAGCTTACGCTACGGGAAAGATTAATCTTTTCTGAGATATTGAAGCCAAAAAATTATCCTTAATTTTTGTATCCATTGTCAACGCAGTGCGGCAGCTGCAGACCTTGAGTGGGCTAGCTAGCGAGCTCATAGGTTGCTCTGCGGCAACTGCTGCAGCCTATAGACGAGCTTGGGCGAACTCGCATCCAATGAGAGGCGTCCGCACGCTCACTGCATCAAAGCCCGCCAAAATGGGCGTGACTAGAGTGCATATAAGCGTAGTTCGTAGGCTGGAACCCTGGTTTTCATTGACTGAAGCGAAAAGTCGCTCGTGGCGCGAGCATGGCCGGCTACGCAATATTCGTTCCCTCATCTAGAGAGAACCGAGGTTACGTTAGGTAACCGATACGTTCTCTTACGAGAGGTTCTCTCGTATTGCGTAAGCTAGCTTACGCTACGGGAACCCATTGTCAACACTGTGCGCGCCAAGCATCCACTGTATGAGCCCCAGGGAATTAAGGGGGGACCCGGGGGAGCCCTTATGAGTGGGAAAATAATATTTGGCCGGCAAGAATGCGGGTCATTGATTGTGTAATACATAAGCACATAGTGGGAAGGGAACGACAAAGCGGCGGTGCCGGTCTGTGTGGAATGTGTCCCATCAGTGCAGCTCACCAGGGGAGCAAAAATTAAAGATAATTAAGGATAATATTAATCAAAAATTAAGGATAATATTTTGGCTTCAATATCTCAGAAAAGATTAATCTTTCCCGTAGCGTAAGCTAGCTTACGCAATACGAGAGAACCTCTCGTAAGAGAACTTTAAGTTGGCTTGTGAAAGTTTATACCAGAAAGTTTGAAGAAGTTTAAAGTAGTTTGAAGTTTAAATTAGTTTAAAATAGTTTATAGTTTGAAGTAGTTTGAAGTTTAAAGTAGTTTATAGTTTAAATTAGTTTAAAGTTTAAATTAGTTTGTAGTTTAAATTAGTTTAAAGTTTAAAGTAGTTTATAGTTTAAAGTAGTTTAAAGTTTAACTTAGTTGCTAGATAGATAGATAGATGGATAGATAGACACGTTTTTAGCATGTTTTAGCACTTTGCTAGGCGATGCTAGCATGTGTTAGCATGATGCTAGCACGTTTTTAGCATGTTTTAGCACTCTGCTAGGCCATGCTAGCATATGTTAGCATGATGCTAACATGTTTTTAGCATGTTTTATCACTTCACTAGGCAATGCTAGCATGTGTTAAAATGATGCTAGCACGTTTTTAGCATGTTTTATCACTTCGCTAGGCGATGCTAACATGTGTTAACATGATGTTAACACGTTTTTAGCATTTTTTAGCACTTCGCTAGGCGATGCTAGCATGTGTTAGCATGATGCTAGCACGTTTTTAGCATGTTTTAGCACTTTGCTAGGTGATGCTAACATGTGTTAGCATGATGCTAACACGTTTTTAGCAGTTTTTAGCACTTCGCTAGGCGATGCTAAGCATGTGTTAAGCATGATGCTAGCGACGCTTTTAGCATGTTTTAGCACTTCGCTAGGCGATTCTAGCATGTGTTAGCATGATGCTAGCACGCTTTTAGCATGTTTTAAGCACTTCGCTAGGTGATGCTAGCATGTGTTAGCATGATGCTAGCACGTTTTTAGCATGTTTTAGCGTGTGGCTATGAAGATTTTAGGTCATTACTTTTTGGCTGCTTGATAAAAGAAATCCTCTGAGGGAGAGAGAGTGGGAGAGATGCAGGGCTAACAGGCCCTTTTTGTCTGTGTGTGTGAAAATGTCAGTTGGGATTTAAATTTCTGAACATTCCGCAATGTTAAGTCAATGGGATTTTTCCAGTTTTTGATCATCCGCTGTGGGAAAACCATAAGTCCGATCAGTTAGAAAAGATGCTATACACTATTCGGGATTAGTCTGAAGGTCTGTGCCGAGTTTGGTGCCTGTAGCTTAAAAGCTCTAGGAGGAGTTAGATACCGAAATTTTCACTGCAAGAAGAATAAGAAGAAGAAGAATAATCGGAATAATAATAAGTTTAAGTAGGATTTCAGTAAGTTGGCTCTCACAAGCCAACTTAATTATAACTTAAGGACAGGAACATAATGGCCTCGAGCATGTCCCGGTATTTCGGCAATATGCATTTAAAAAAGAAAAGTTTTTCAATGAATTTTTTTGTTTGTTTGTTTTGTTTTGTTTTGCATTAATTTAGCCAAGACCATCATCTTTAGATGCCTCAGAACAGCTTATTGGTGTATTGTTTCTTTAAAGCACCGTTTGGGTTTAATTTCTGTTACCTTGCATAGTTTTTGTTTATGGCTTTTGAGGATGATTGCCTGTCACACAACCTGTCCATGTTGGCATCTATCTAATTTGTAAGCTTCTACTAACTGACAGATGTATTTGTGCCAAAATACTTTGGCTACAAAAGGCTTTGACGTCAACAACCAAACGGAATTGATTTCCTCCTCCAATTTTAATGTTGAAAATCCTTTGGCTCCCCAATTAACAACTAGAAAATAAGAAGTTTGCTGTGGAACTTCAAAAGGTTCTCAGATGGCGCCAAGCTAACATGACAAGTCGTTATATTAGTACAAGATGGCGAAAGCATACAACTTTTCCTTCCCAATGAGAAACAAACAATGTTATTATGATTTTTCCCTAACTTTAACCCCAAACCTAAACCTAACCATAAAGTGTAACCCCTTCTTCAATCCATAAACCTAACCATGATTTTAATTAGAAAATAATTTCCTTTCCATACCACGGTAGAAACAGAGCATCAGGGACCATCAGTCATTTGCATTGCATAAATAAATATGGAATGAGTAGCCAGATTTGTTCACCGACGTTTCCTTTGTTAAAATAAAGTATTGGATAGGAGGCTAGTTAATATATGATGTACGTTTTCTTATGATTTCGCTCTCTCGCTGCCACGAGTCTATGTTGAAAAAACTCAACCTTTTGGTTCTCACTGGATGCTATATTTTATTTTTAAGAGTGTCAGATGATATAAACAATACACTAGGTGCTTACAAAATCCTTGTTTCTTATTTTATCTGCATCATGTCAGCCCTGCTTTTTAAACAAGTGGATTTGTTCACATCTGTCATCCGTATCTTTAGGCAGTAGCTAGGTCAGACCGGAAAACAATCTGTCAACGTTCCAACCTCTGCCCTCCAGAACTCCTCTCCATTCTTTTGGCGCTTACGGCGGGATCTTCCAGGAGCCCCTAGTCTGTCTAAACACATAACAACATCACTGTGCTATGCCTCTTTAACAGCTGTCTGTCTCCATTCTCATGCCACTCCCAGAATGCCCTTCTTTGTGCCAGTCAGACAATAACAGGTCCATTAAGTCCTCTGGCATTTCAGACACTTAAACCTTGAATTATCTTTTGAGAGCTTTTCAATGTGTTCCCTTGACGGAAAGGCTTAGATAGACTCCAAGAACTCTCTTGTATCACAATGTGCGCGTCCGTAAAGGTATGCACAGCTAGAATGAGGTAAACATGCGATTGTCTATAAAAATCCTCTGTTATGCACCTTGTATTTGTGCCCACTGTGGTGCCAAGACTGATTAAACGTCAGTGGTGTTACGGCTTTGCTGATCTTGTTTATCACTAGTCAGATTACCAAGACAACTGTGCAAGTCAGAACAGATTTGGCATGAGTCAAGTCAGGCAGGAGTCAAGTTTTCGGCTTTAAACATGTCATAATCCTATTTAACCTGTGTTGGGGAGTAGGCTCACTAGCAACGCAACTACCTTATCTACGTTTACAAGTAGTGTAACTAGGGTTACCACTTTTGAAGGGGGGGGGGAGGGTCACGACCCTTAACCACATCCTCCACAGTTGATCAATAAATGCGTTGAGTTAAAATGCAAATAAATATTGTATATCCTTTCTTATATATAATTCATGGGTAAGTAAAGTTCAAGTTTTTCATATATATATATATATATATATATATATATGTTTTAGCACCATTTGTGGACTTTTTAGACGGTCCCTTAACCACCATAGGCAAATATTCCAACTTATATCAATATAGCGATCTGGAACAATTTCACCATGACACCATCTGACACAGGTTAAATACACGACAAATTGCGTCCCGTATTGATTCGATATGGGACACATCATTTTATCTTTAAATACGGGATTATCCCAAGTGTAACAGTAGCTCAGCTGTTTTTAAAATAGCATTTAACAATCTACTTTAATAAGCTACTTTTTCCAGCAAGTGGTTTAAGTTAAATTGAGTGGTGGTGGTGTAGTGGTCTAAAAACCACATAACTGGTAAACTGGTAATCAGAAGGTCGCTGGTTCGATCCCCACAGCCACCACCATTGTGTCCTTGAGTAAGGCACTTAACTCCAGGTTGCTCCGGGGGGGGATTGTCCCTGTAATAAGGGCACTGTAAGTCGCTTTGGTTAAAAGCATCTGCCAAAAGCATAAATGTAAGTTATAGCCTATAAGTTATGGCGTTTAATTTATTAATAGATAACTAATAAAAGAGCTAACTGCTAATCAGCTATCTTTCTGGTTAATTTAGCTAACTATTAAAAAGCAAACTGATAAATAGCGTGTTTTCTAGTTATCTATCTTATTAAAATAGATAACTACTATAATGGCTAACTTCTAAATAGCTGGCTTTTTAGTGTTCTAGCTTATTAAAATAGCCAACTATTAAAACAGCTAACTGCTAAATAGCTAGCTTGCAGTTTCAAAGTATCAAATAAACAAAACTTTTATATTAATTTCCCTAATGCTGTATCTAACACACTCAATGTGCATTGGGTTTTACAGGTGGAAGTCCATTGAGTGATGGTATAGACTGCTGATTTAGATGCAAACTATTTGAAACAGCACCTTTGTTCCATGGAATTTTATTGTGAGTGTAGTGTATGATTAAAGTATCTGACACATGGCTTACTGTCTTACAGCTGTCCACACATGCTGTTGTCAATTACAAATGACTACCAAGGTACCATAAAAAGTATATAATTGAAAATCCATGGTTATACCAGGTTTTTGGGACACCAGCAGAACCATCTTGGTGAGTCACGGAGTCCATTATAACACTTTGGACAGGTTTATGCAGTTTTATTTCAGCAGGAGCAACACGCAGCTTGGTGGTTCATGTATTTCATTCACAAGTGGCTTTAGGTATGTACTCAAACCCAGAGGGCCAAGTCAAAGGCTTTGCCACAACAAAGCACCAACTGACACTCAACAAAGAAAGTTCTGGAAACATGACGCTGTGCTAGATTAGTCTAGCAGCATTACACTTATTAACTGGGTCTTTACCTAGACCTGTCATTATATTTGAAGTCAATTAGGTTATGGTATTTTAGGGCTACTGCTCATCACTACTCGTATCTCTGCTGAAGGTTGCATGTAGATTGTGAAATGTTCAACGGTTGCTTGAAATTTGATATTTTAGACCTGCAGGTATTGCATAGGTTTTTGGCTATATTCACATCACAGCTAAATGTGGCCCAAACTTAAATATGTCATTCAAACTCTGCATTCTGCATGATTGAACACTTGATTAACTCATGAGCATGAATCATAAAATAAACAATATACAACCATGGTCAAAAGTATTGGCAGTGACATAAATGTTGTGTTTCGCAAAGTTTTCTGCTTCAGTTGTTGTGGTGATGATTTACATTGTTTCTAGATTATTGTGCAGAGTGATCAGATGCATTTTAAATAATTGCAAAAAGCTTCATTGGCCAAAAAAATTTACTATCACAAAACCCAAATTTCACAGTTTTTTGACCCTGGCACAAAATGACCAGGCAACATAATTTCACTAATCATATCATCAGCACCTGGGAAAGTGTGAAAGAGCACTAGTCAGGTGAAATCACTCTATCATTCTGATTGGATTATAAGAGCAAACTGATTGCTATAAAAGGAGGGAAGAAGTGCTTCCAATCATTGTGTTCTTGTTAGCAATGGTTTACCTCTAAAGAAAGACGTGCAGCCATCATCGCTTTGCATCAAAATGGCCTCATATGCAAGGAAATTGCTGCAAAGAATATTGTACCTGAAAGAACCATTTACCGGATCATCAAGAACTTCAAGGAGAGAGGTTCAACTGCAGTGAAGAAGGCTTCAGGACGTCCCAGAGTGTCCAGCAAGCGCCAGGACCATCTCCTCCTGAGGAGTCAGCTACAGAATCGTGTCACCACCAGTGCAGAGCTCAATCTTGGCAGCAGGTTGGAGTGCATCTGCACACACAGTGAGGTGAAGACTTTTGGACAATGGCCTGGTGTCAAGAAGGGCAGCAAAGAAGCCACTTCTCTCCAAGAAAAACATCAAGGGTAGACTGAAATTCTGCAGGAAGTACAAGGATTGGACAGCAGAAGACTGGTGCAAAGATATTTTCTCTGATGAAGCCCCTTCCGACTGTTTGGGACATCTGGAAAAGCGATAGTCCGGAGAAGAAAAGGTGAACGCTACCATGAGTCCTGTGTCGTGTCAACAGTGAAGCATCCTGAGACCATCCATGTGCGGGGTTGCTTTTCATCACAGGGAGTGGGCTCGCTCACAATTCTGCCCAAAAACACTGCCATGAATAAAGAATGTATCAAAACGTCCTGCAAGAGCAACTTCTCCCAACGATCCAGGAGCAATTTAGTGATGATCCGTGCATTTTCCAGCATGATGGAGCACCATGTCACAAGGCAAGAGTAATAATGAAGTGGCTCGGAGATCATTACATTGAAATTTTAGATCCGTGGCCAGGCAACTCCCCGGATCTTAATCCCATAGAGGACCTGTGATCAATCCTCAAAAGGCAAGTGGACAAGCAGAAGCCCACAAATTGTGATCAACTCCGAGCACTAATAAGGCAAGAATGGATTCCATCAGTCAGGATTTGGCCCAGAAGCTGATATCCAGTATGCCAGATGTTATGAAGAACAAGGGTCAACACTGTAAATATTGACTCATTGCATAAATTGAGTGTTAAAACTTTTGAAATGCTTATAATTTTTTTCCAGTATACCATAGAAACATATGAAACAATAATCTACAAATACTGAAGCAAAGCACTTTGCAAAACACAAAATTTATGTCACTGCCAATACTTTTGGCCACGGTTGTACTTGACGAGGCAATAACCGGTGCCTCAATGTCCCAACAAGGACTTCAGTAGACTGCTCCAAGTCAAAATGTCTCTACGATATTTTGGTCCCAAGATATATTGCTCTGGGGGGTTGAAATGACTTTGCTATGTGGTTGTTAGGGTGTTACAAACTTTGCGTACTGACACAAGTAAAACGTGTCCATCCCCATGTTTCTTCCTTTTCAATGTTAAATCTAAGGGCTTTTTTTCATCCATATTTATTTGTATTTTTTTGCCTGCCTTTAGGCACGATAGCTTATAAAAGTCAAAGCACACCTCAATCATGGGTGTGCGAATAATGCGGGACAAGTTACGCCCAAATGACAGAAGTTGAAAAATTGGTTTAGGGATTTTGTAAAATTGCAAAACAGCAAAACAGACTCAACTTTTATTTTTCAAAATATAACTAATATAATTTAAGGTCACGTCCACACTTATTACGGTTCCATTTTGTTGAGCCAATGTTTTCCAAAGTATGCAGTACTAGTGAGTACTCTCGAAAGTCTTTCGGTGTTGAACACGCAGCAAACCTTTGGCAACAATGGATAATTTTACCACAAGTATGCCGCAAAGCTAATTTGCATGTGAAAATTATCATTGGCGAATTGGCCATGAACTTCCGATTCTTGTAAGGGATGGGGTGAGTAAATTATGACAATTTTTCAGTTTTGGGTTGAGCAGAAAATCTGAATTGGGAATTTAACCGGTCCTTAAATATGGATTAATGAAACAGCACCACAAGACACCTACTCACATTTTTTGATGATCAGTGACTCGATTCCTAAATACAGTAATCTGTGAGAGAAAAAAATCATAAATATGATTCAATAATGATTCATTACCTTTTTACACCTTTCTCCCTTAATTCTCATATCAATCACATTCAATTACTGGGAACTGGTCCAATGACTAGATCACAAGTTGAAGTCTAGCATGGGTGTGTCTGCATGTACCCATAATTGATAGCTGTATGACATGACTGCATATAAAAGTCCTCTCAACATTCCGACTTTCTCCTCTCACGTTCTGTTTTGGTGACACCATTTGTTTGGTTTTAGGTGGGTACATTGTATGTACGTAACCTCACCTCATATTTCTGGCATGTATATTTGTACTGCAGTTCAAATTTCTCCGCTTCCAGTTGCCGCATCCACTTCCATAGTTCATTTGCGGTCTCTCTGTATGGAACCATTTAAGACGAACATGATTAATAGCCTGTTGCTTCATGTTACTGTTCATGTTAAAGCTACTATACTATTTATCGCTTTGGCAGTGGTACGTTACATTGCCTTGAGGTTGTTTTGATAACTTTGTTACCTTAGCTTATCCTCATTGAGGTTTTCGATGTGTAGCTCCTTACGGCGTTCGCTAAGAATCATTCTTTTCTTCTCTCTTTCAGTTTGTTTCTTTGGGCCGCCCTTTTTGTCTGTCTGTAAATCACAAAACAGGAAGTTAGCATTCGTGGCAGCTATGTAGCATGATGTTTCACCTTTGAGCAGCTCCTGGTCATTACCCTCTGCATATATCCCGTATACTGAAAGCTTGCAAGAACTTTCTTCTTCTTTGCATCATCATCAGCCTTACGCTTTGCCTCTTCTTCCTCTTTTCGTGCCTTTTCCTCCTGGAAAAGAAAACGGATCTATTATTGAGCACCTTTAAGAAACTAAGTAGCATTTCACTACTTCCTAGCGCTTCCATTAAATGCTCTTGAAGGGACTTACGGCTAGTTTGTTTTGACGTTCTTTTTCTCGCTCAGAGCGAATCCTCTGCTGCTCGGATCTTTCTGATCTGCGGTTCTCCTGATGTGAACAAAAGACACCAAGAAGTAAATTGATCACGGTTGACAATATTGAACATTGTTGCAACGTTTTATTTCGAAAGAAATGCTCGCTAGCCTTTTCTCAACCCATTAACTAGCCACAACCATTTTGGAAAGATCAACATTGGCTAGCAAGAATAGTTTTATGTTGTTTAGTTCTGATGATGCTAATCGACCATTATGAAATTTCTAGTGAAGCTGGTTGACCAATGAAGTCTTGCTAGATTAAGCTAGTTAAGAATCCTGTTGGGTACGCCAGCATATCATCATCCAAAAACACAACATATACTGGTTATTTACAGAGCTATGCTTGAATTTTCAGCTGCGTAATTTCGACGATATGTTGACTGGACTTATCTTAACCTACAAACCAGTTACAATGTTGGAGAATGAAACAAAATTTTCTGTATTATATGTCAACAAATTTGATGCAATTATGGAGTTATTTTTTACGAGATTTTTGAAAATGTCTTACAATTCGTTGAGTGAGGTTTATTAGCTCCTCCTCTTCTTTCTTTCTATTCTCAAAGTGTGCTTCAATGAGCGTTTGCAGCTCCGTCAGGTCCTTTTCCATACGTTTGCGATGAATATCCTGAGGATACGGTTTTAAAGTCCTTATGTAAAAGTAGTAATATACTGTAAAACCTACTCACATGTTTTATGGCACTCTTGTGCTACAAGAACCTTTAAGTACATGACATATAACATTGTTTAGCTTTCAGTTCAGTGTGATTTATAGCCATGACAATGTATTTTAATATTGTGAAAGCATTTGCAGCCTAGTACAGACAAGGTAAATGGTGCAAAGTAAAATTAGCAGTAGTGAAAATACAATTGCAAAATCATGCACATAATTTAAAGAGGAAGTGCATACTACTGAAATAAAATAAATTAAATACAATTTATTTTTAAAATAGAAAATCTGAAACCAAATAAATCTAACATGAAATAGTAAGTGTAAATAAAGCAGAAATATAGTCAAATATGAAGTAAAATAAAATATGTAAAATAAGATTAAAATATGAAATATGAAATAAAATAATAAATCTACATAAAATAAATTAAATAATACATTTAAAATCAAATTGAATACCAGTAAAAACATAAAATATAATTAAACATGAAATTAAAATTAAATGATGGTGATTCACTTACATCAAAATCCACTTTCTCTCCATCGGGAATTTTGGGAGGCACCAAAGCTGGCAGGAAAGGTCTTATAATCGACAACAAAACGTTAGATATTTGTCATGCAGATGCTCTTATATTTGGTCACATACGGCTTTTTAATGGTCAAAATTGCACTCACTTTGGCTTTGGTTTTGCTTCTGCACCATTCAGGCATTGAGAAGGAAAAGAGTTTTTAAAAAAGGACCCAAATAAAAAAAAAAAGCACAATATTTAAAAAAGATACATATTACCAAATTGGTAATGCTGATGATATCGGTCAAAAAGTTGGCCAGGGGACAGTTTCTTTAAAACCTGTTAAAAATGAGTAAGAAATGTTTACCTTCCTCCCTGAGCTCCTCGACATTATCTAAACAAGAAAAGACAGACATGTCAGCTATGACAGCAATGTAACACACGTGAATGTACAGCACTTTAGCAAAAGCCCAAAGTGATACACAGAAAGAGACACCTTAAGAGATTTTATCAGAAATAGGAATTTTAGCAAAAGCTGTTTTGTGTAAACAAAAAATTGTTTTCTAGTAAGTCTGGTCAGTCAGCTTTATGTTTAAAGTGTTCCTGGTTCAAAAGGTCTTTTGTTGAAGTGCCTGAATACAAAAAGTACTGAAAGATGATGGATTTACTTAGTTAAGCTGACAATAGTTGATTTAATATACTGACTATATGTACACATGATTAAATGTAATTATTGAGTGTTGTTTATTGTAAAAGATGCAGTTTTTATTTTATTTTTTTACCTTCATGCTGTGGGTTGGACTTTACTAAACACACACAGACAAGAAGGATTTATCCAAAAATACATTTGTTTTGAAGTTTTATTCTCATGTGAGTCTATTTTGTATCATTAAACATTATTTGTGTTACTTTTATTGATTTTTTTCTTAATTATAAGTCATAATTATTATCAATAGGCACTTATGTATATAATTATCATAATTATTTCATTATAATTGCAAATGATTCACTTCTATTTATATTAAGATGCGTAATTCATTTAGTAAAAAAGGTCTCAGAATGAACACAGTGAATCCCACAAAAATAAGTCAGGTTGTGTTTCACCCCAACATAGAAAGAAAGAAAGAAAGAAAGGAAAAAAAAAGATTTGAGAAATTTTATTTAGCATTAAGCCTCCTTTTAGGGCCAGATTTTTTGCATAGTGACATTATTTTCATGACAATTTTGCCCATTTTCTACACTAATTCTCATTACTGTAATACGATAATTAAAATAATTCTCATAATGTTTTTTCATTGTTTAAATAAAGCCAGCACAACAAGTTCATGATGTATATGAATTCTTTACAATTGCAATAATATATCACTAGCCTATTTTACAGTAATGAAAAAGAGAGATTTTTCCATTACGGTAATGAGAATTAGGGGGAAATGTGTGCTTAAATTGCCACAAGAGTCCTAAGACAGGCTTCATTTGCTTTATGCAAAATATTATTTCTGTTTTTCTTTTCTTTCTATTTTAGGGTTAAATATTACCTAGACCTGTTCTTGAGAGGTTTCGTGAGATCTACATTAGCTGATTTATTCGTAGAGTTTCGTCCAGCACGGGAAAATCTCATGCATCATTAGGTGTGGCATTGGCACCAGCAAAAGCAGCACTACCTTCATCCACTTCCTCATCCACCTGATCATCCACCTCCTCCTCTAACACCTCTGGGCAAAGCAGACGCAGAAAGCATGGTGAGAAAATAATCATGCATGTGGCAGCAAACAAGCAATGCATGCATCCTAAATGCACATGCACTTCTACCAAAAAGCCTGTTCTAACACCTTCAGTGGCCCAAAACGTATTTGAACATTCAAGTTAAGCTTCATAATGACCACTTAAAGCTGATCGAACTTTTGTTTGTATGTGTACAGTTGTAAAAAGTGTGATTGTACTATTTTGTCTTTCCATAAAAAGAATGCTTTGGTTGACATTTTTATATTTAATGCAATGACATTCATGCATTTAATGTTCTGGCTTACAGTAAGTGTCCAGATACTTTTTTGGTCAACTGTATATGACCACTTGCGTGGCAGTGTAAGGAACCCCATGCCCTGTTCACTTTAGTACAGTAGATGATTAAATTGAATGACATAATGTAATTTAGGAAAACTGCTGGTCCTGATACTCCACCCTTCAATTAATCCAGCAACACATAAGCACGCCCTTGCTCTATAATAGTACATCAGCTTCTCTTGCCAAAAAACTAATTATTGTCACACACACACCCAACTTCCTCTTATTCTCATATTTCTTATTTGACAGAGGGCAGGTTGGGACATTAAGGCACATTGAAATGAACTCCAAAACCAAATTTGATTATGCATGTCATAGTGGGCTAAACACAAATTCCCGGTGAAGGCACAGTTTGTATTTAAACTACATTACTTTGTAGAAGGCAACCTGAGTCTGAGACCACTTTGCATTCTTTGAATAATTTAAAGCAAAATTTGTCATCACACAACTATTTTTATTATTATTATTCTTTTTATTTTAATTTTGCATTTTCATGAATAACAGTCTATACAAAGGAGTATGCATGAAGATTTTCAGTTTGCTTTCAGACTTTAGGACTCTTTAGGACATGTATTTCAGTACTCTCTTCACTCCTGGTCAATAAGGTAGCATTTTAGTCAACTTTAGTTTCAGGGATAAAGCCCGAGAGCTAATGCACAAAACCGGATCTTCTACAGGGAGGAAACCTGACTCATTTAGACCAGCCAAGACATGGAGAGAAATAGACTGCCATTGTACTACAAACAATAGTCCCTCTCATCAGCGTATACAACACTTGATCTACCTCCTCTAATGCACTGCTTGTACACAACCATGTGGACAATTATAACAACACTTGCTGTACTCCATCATGGTTTAAAGGAATCTTCTGGGTTTTAAAAGATAAGCCCATACAGCATTTGTGGCATAATGTTGATTTCCACAAAAAATCTTTGAACTCATCTCTCCCTTTTATTTAAAATCAAGCAACATTTCGGAATTACAGTAAGCCACTTCCAATGGAAGTGAATGGGACATTAAAATACTCACTGTTTCAAAACTATAGACACAAGACGTAAACATTATGCATGTTAACATAAGATTAGTGTGATAAAATCACTTACCCACCTTTTCTGTGTGAAATTAGATCCTATTTTACAACTTTGTTGTCATGGCAACGGAACCATGTTTTTCCAGTATTGGCTATAGCCTCACACAGAAAAGTCCTGTAAGTGATTTTATCACACTGAAATAATCTTAACATGTGTAATGTTCACATTCAGTGGCTAAACAGTTTTTATTTTAGCATTTATGAATTGGCTCCATTCACTTCCACTGAAAGTGCATCGAGGGGAGAGTCAGAATTATGATTTGTGGCAATCAACATCATTAAATTGTGTTGATGCCAGAACGTTCCTTTGGCAAGCATAGACTCACATAGATTCATTGTACACACTAGATGGCATAAAAAGGAAGAAATAAAAAAAGATGACTGTATGAGTGTTTATTACATACACTCTTTTAGTCACTTTTAAGTCAATATTAATTATGTATGAATAAATGAAGTATGCAAATGGTATAACATTACCCTCCTATATTTAACTCTCACGCAAGGGCAATTTATGTTATATTAACTCAATGTTAAACTAAACTTGGTTCAAAGCATGTATGTGAATTGTCCCACAGAAGTCTAAATGAAGTTTATGAACATGCGTTTCCAGGATTCCAGGAAATATAATGACCTCATTCAAAAGAGATATAAATAAATATTTGTATTTTTTTTTTTTTTTGTCATACTGTAGGACCATTTAAAATGTAGAAGTACTGAAAGTAAAAACAGGACTAAAATCTTGATGTTGATTGGAAAATTTAAAAAAAAGGCAAATTACAAATGTTTCTCATGCACCTGTATGTTTTGGAGTATTTGGTTTAAATAATGATTGATGTTTTCATGTGTAAGGTTAAAGCAGCATTTTTATTATGGAATAATGTCTTGTTTAAACAAGGAGAAATCAGGGAAACTTACCTTCCTGCTCTCTAAAAAGCAAACAAAGGGTTTAAATTTAATATGGGAGCAGACAACCTTTGAAATCACTATAAAACTTGCAGCAGTGATCTACAATTAGATTATGATGCATTTATTGGTGCTTGAGCTCTCTCTCTCTCTCACTATCTAATGTAATATAGTGTTTATTGATCAAAATCCACACTATAAACACAAAGACACTTACTCATATTCAGCTTCCTTTTTCTCTGACATGTTCAGAAGGCCTGATAAAAATCACAATGTACGGTTTTACAAAATTAAAAAGGGAAACATTTGTTAAAACAATATATTGGGTTGTCCAGGGCTTGCTGTCACACTTTTTACTCACATGCCTTTAAGTGTTGACCGCAAAAATGCTATTGAACATTTCTACTGTTATTGCACAAGAGTAAAAAGATTCGGTTCATTGAACACATCAATAGAGGCGAATGGCGTTACTATGTATACATGCACGTTTCAATGTATTACTCAAATGGGGTGAGTTGTCAAAATGGAATCTGCCAGTAAACAGAATTGTGTTGGTTTATCAGCTTCATTTAAACAGAGCAACAATTATAAAGTTTAAAACATATTTTGAAAGCACGTATAGTGATTATAATTGTAATTTAGAGCAGAACTAGGTGTTCAAAACCAACATAAAAAAAACACCGCTACAGAAAACAAGCATTTCTTTAATTGGACTTAGGACTCAAAACCTTACTGAAATACAGCCCTTATGACAACCAGCCCCAGTCTCACCTATAGAAGACATGCAGATGCTCGTCTTACCTGTCTTTATGCACGTCTGGTTATACTCAAGAGTTCGCCAAGGCTATGTGCCCCTAATGCCGAACCCCAATGTAATATAAATTGTACCCTTGTCACGTGACTATATGTCAAGTTCTGTCCTCACAGAGGTGGGGTGACCACACATGCCATTATACATACATATCTAACCGTGAACATTGTGTGTACGTACACACAAAAGAACAATAGTTGGATGAACATTCTCTGTGGCTGTGCACTGCATCTATTTATGGATCCCCATAGACAACTGCACAACTGTGTTATCATACTGTATGCTTAAGCCTAACTTTGGCAGGTTTGCCTCAAAAAGGTTTATATATATCACACAGAAATAAAACATTGATTTAAGATGTATATAGGCCACACTAAGTTGAGACTTTTGACCTAGCATTTGACCTGAATTCTGTCTAGGTAGGGCTCGCAAACATCCAAACTTTTTCCAATTGTCCGGAAAGCCACTATAATTTGACCGGTTGCTCATTTCCTTTGCTTTCTTTGCAGGGTTCACTGGATGTTAACCCCGGAGGCGAGAAAGCTTAACGCAATAACAGTCTCCACACCTTCATTCGGTGAGTAACTAATATGACATGTGACCTGCTGTCTTCACACACTGCTGGGGAATCTGGGCTCTTTATCACCTCGCCAACTCTTTTATTAGTGTTGTAGAGCAGTCCAAGTGGCTGTAAAATCCCATCATACTATTGTTTGACATGACACCGTACGACACCGTGCTTTTCAATTCTTTGCAAAAACCTTCAAGCTACTATGAAAGTAGGCCACTCTATAGGATAAATGTATTATATTTGTTATATTGTTATTCATTATTAAATAGATTACTTAACTGCATTTAATAGGACATGGCTATCAGGATAGAAACCGCTTTTAAAATGTTGCCATATTTTTTAAATATTAAACAATAAAATAAATATACTTTGCAACTTGAAAAATACCATAAAATAATGTAATTTGATAAAGTACAAAATGCGAGGATTTTAAGGTAAGCCATATTAATTTATTAAGGTTTTGCAGTGGTTACAGTAATTGGTATTTTAGTGGAAACTATGTTTGCTATGGTAAAGGCTTGTTATCAAACTTATTTTGAATAAAAGCTATTATAAACAATATACTGTAATTAGATTACATTTAAATGTATAAACAATATACAAAAATATATAAAACAATTATATAAATATATTAATTATACAATCAAATAAATATGTAATCTTTTCCCCCAAAAAAACAAAAACAAATGTATTTAAAAAATGTTTTTTAAATAATTTAATAATTGTAATAAATAATTTTAATAAATAAATAAACAAACAAATTTAATAAATAATTTGTTTAAAAATGACTTTTTTTAAATTAATTTGATGCAATTTTGTTCTAAAATTGAAATGTTTAAAGCTTAAAAAATAGGCTTAAATATGTTTTGAGTGTAGGCAAAAGAAAAATGTAATAATTGAAATCTTAAAAATCACTATTATGGTTATCTCCCCCTGACGAAGACCTCTCATGTTAATTGGAGCAGAAAGGCTCTTTCACCGATCTACTCTTAAACCTGTAAGGGATTTCTTCTATTTAAGCTTGATAAATGAAAGACTCGTATAGATTCAGCATCATGAATGCAAAACTTTCCCATGGTGGAAACACTATTCACACTGTTAATCCTGAAGATATTCATTGAGCTGTGAAGTTTAATCCTTTATTTTGTTTCGGTCAGTACTGGGGTAATAAAGGGATCACTTTCATATCTTTGAGGTGAGTCATAAGATGTATATGTGACCGTAAAATGAAGCTTATTTTTAGGACCATGAAGATTAGATACATTGTGATATTACAAGCATTTTATTTTTATTATTTTGAAGCATTTATACATCATTGCATTATTTGGAACGGTCTTTAATTAATGTAAAATATAATTGTGTGTGAATTCTCATTACTTTTCTCAATACAGTAGAATGTTAAAAAAATGTATCATGGTAACCATGGTTTCCACCAAAATTCCACAGTTACTACAGTTATTGTTACTACAGTAAAACCATAATTAATAATATGATATCTCCTTCCTTTTTGTCATTTTGCTTCAGTTACATATAATTATTTTTTGGACAAAAGTGGTGATTAAGGCAAGTTAACAACTGTGATGGTATTTTGGCTGTAACATTGGATTCCATGGTAATTATTTGTTAAAAGTATGGTGAAAGCATGGCAACTTTCAGTCAGGGCACTGACGAGATTCATCTTTCTGCACTTTTCCATTAACCTTCAAACACTGTGACCTTGTGTGTACACCATGAACATCTGAGTGAACAGTGTTTGGCTGTAGTAACTGGTTTTGTTGACATTCCAGTTAACCTGCTGGATCTGGTTGTATGTTCAGACACGTTGTGATAAAGAAGTTCGTCTTTGTTTTTCATGCACTTTTCCAATCCATTGTTTTTCAACACACTCTTAGAATAAAGAGATTCTTCAATGGTTCTTTGCAGCGCAAACCTATTATCAAGAATCATTTTCAGCTTATAGGGTTTTAAGATACTATGGCGATTTCCAGCGGTTCTCCCCCTTCTGAGCACACACCCCTGGGCACTTCAGCAGCAGAAAAAGTTCACGTGAATAACTTTGTTTATATATATATATATATATATATATATATATACACTCACCTAAAGGATTATTAGGAACACCATACTAATACTGTGTTTGACCCCTTTCAGCCTTCAGAACTGCCTTAATTCTACGTGGCATTGATTCAACAAGGTGCTGAAAGCATTCTTTAGAAATGTTGGCCCATATTGATAGGATAGCATCTTGCAGTTGATGGAGATTTGTGGGATGCACATCCAGGGCACGAAGCTCCCGTTCCACCACATCCCAAAGATGCTCTATTGGGTTGAGATCTGGTGACTGTGGGGGCCATTTTAGTACAGTGAACTCATTGTCATGTTCAAGAAACCAATTTGAAATGATTCGAGCTTTGTGACATGGTGCATTATCCTGCTGGAAGTAGCCATCAGAGGATGGATCCATGTTCTCATTCTGTTTACGCCAAATTCTGACTCTACCATCTGAATGTCTCAACAGAAATCGAGACTCGTCAGACCAGGCAACATTTTTCCAGTCTTCAACTGTCCAATTTTGGTGAGCTCTTGCAAATTGTAGCCTCTTTTTCCTATTTGTAGTGGAGATGAGTGGTACCCGGTGGGGTCTTCTGCTGTTGTAGCCCATCCGCCTCAAGGTTGTGCGTGTTGTGGCTTCACAAATGCTTTGCTGCATACCTCGGTTGTAACGAGTGGTTATTTCAGGCAAAGTTGCTCTTCTATCAGCTTTAATCAGTCGGCCCATTCTCCTCTGACCTCTAGCATCAACAAGGCATTTTCAGCCCACAGGACTGCCGCATACTGGATGTTTTTCCTTTTCACACCATTCTTTGTAAACCCTAGAAATGGTTGTGCGTGAAAATCCCAGTAACTGAGCAGATTGTGAAATACTCAGACCGGCCCGTCTGGCACCAACAACCATGCCACGCTCAAAATTGCTTAAATCACCTTTCTTTCCCATTCTGACATTCAGTTTGGAGTTCAGGAGATTGTCTTGACCAGGACCACACCCCTAAATGCATTGAAGCAACTGCCATGTGATTGGTTGATTAGATAATTGCATTAATGAGAAATTGAACAGGTGTTCCTAATAATCCTTTAGGTGAGTGTATACCTACCTATATACATATATATATATATGTAAAACACACAAAAAGAGTAATATTTCTCTAAAAGAGGGGTGCAAACGGAAAGCGTCTTTTTCAAGATGTCTTTCCATTTGTGTTTATTTCCTAGTTGCGTTTGATGTCTCTCCCTGTCTGATGGCCACGATCGCTGCCTTTCGTGTCTGGGTGCCACCCACACAGAGTCAGCGTTCGTGGATTGTTCATGTACTCACTGCTAGGACATGACCATGGCTACGTTGCGGTCGCGGCTCGCCCTCATAAGAGCGCAAGCCACCCCAGTGGCTCCCCGACTCGGTCTTTCTACCGACGGGTATGAGGAGGGGTCCGTTAGCACTGGGGATGATATGGGGTCACGCTCTTATGCTCCAACTGAGCGCTGGGGCAAGGTTGCCGGTTCATTTCACGGCGGACCCGCAATCTCATTTGGGGCACCTGACGACGATGATCGGAGAGCGGGTTCGTCATGTCTGATGCTGAGGACTCGGCTGGACTCCCACCCTCGGGTGTGGCAGCTCAGTCGCAGGCTGACGTCTGGGCAGCCGTGAGTGTTGGGCTGGAGTGGAATCCTCCGCCCCCGAACCCTCGTGGCTCGATGATTGGTTCCTGGGGCCAAAGCGCCGTTCACGGCCACACTCCGCCCCCGTTCATTTCACTGTTGGAGACTTCGCCCGGCAGTTTTCAATGGTGAGGAAGCAGACGGAGGCCATATAGCACATCCTACCCAGGCGGAGCCACAGACCCTGCACTCCGTCTGCTCGTCGCCCAGGGTGTCCCCCTGCTGTGCCAACACTGACACCAGCCACGCCACAGCCTACCCGCAGGACTGCGACACCACCGGAAATAGCATAGCTCGCGCTCCAGAACCCACCACATTGGTTGATCAGGACCGTCCGACTCTGCTATGCAATTCAGTTTACCAGGCGCCCACCCAGGTTCAACGGTGTCCGCTCCACCACAGTGAGAGGCGAGAACGCCGCTGCCTTGCGTGCGGAGATCGCCTCCCTTTTACGGAAGGGTGCGATAGAGCCTGTCCCTCCAGCCGAGGTTAAGCAGGGGTTTTACAGCCCATTCTTCATTGTACCCAAAAAAGGCGGCGGGTTGCGGCCAATCCTTGACCTGCGAGTTCTGATCCGGGCTCTGCACAGACTCCCATTCAAGATGCTCATGCAGAAACGCTAGCGAGCGTCCGGCATCTGGATTGGTTTGCGGCAGTAGACCTGAAGGACGCGTTCTTCCATGTCTCAATCCTTCCTCGACACAGACCCTTTCTCCGGTTTGCCTTCGAGTGTTAGGCATATCAGTAAAAAGTCCTCCGCTTTGGCCTGTCTTTGTCCCCTCGCACCTTCACGAAAGGGTTGATGCATATGAGACCACTTCAGCACTAGCTACAGACCCAAGTAGAGAGACGAGCACACCGCGTCCTTGACACGCAGGCTTGTTTTCTCTTTCTCAGCCCCTGGTCAGACCTAGCATTCCTATGGGCAGGAGTTCCCCTACGCCAGGTCCCCAGGCACGTCATGGTTACGACAGATGCCTCCCAATGAGGCTGGGGCGCCGTATGCAATGGGCACTCAGTCGCCGGTCCTTGGACCGGCCCGCGACTGCGTTGGCACATCAACTGCCTCGAGTGGCTGGCGGTTACGACAGATGCCTCCCAATGAGGCTGGGGCGTCGTATGCAACGGGCACTCCATCGCCGGCCCTTGGACCAGCTCGCGACTGCGTTGGCACATCAACTGCCTCGAGTTGTTGGCGGTACTACTTGCCCGCCACTACTTGCGGTACTATGTAGCCACTGAGGTGTAGCTGCTGAGGTGGCTTTTGAGGTGGCCGTTGATCCGGGGCAAGCACGTGTTGCTCTGGATGGACAACACAGCTACGGTAGCGTATATCAACCGCCAAGGCGCCCACGCACAACTCGCCCGCCGTCTCCTCCTTTGGAGTCAGCACTGGTTCAAGTCGCTGCGAGCCTCTCATATCCCAAGCCACCTCAACAGCGGACGCGCTGTTGCAGCAGGTTGCGCCCAGGGGAGAGTGGAGGCTCCAGCCTCAGGCGGTTCAGCTGATCTGGAGTCGATTCGGCCAAGCACAGGTAGACCTGTTCGCTTCCCCAGAATCCTTACATCAGAAACTGAGATGTTTTTGATATGATATTATAAGTCCTTCAGATCAGCATTTTAGTTTACGGGTTCTTTAAAGCACTAGTAAATTATTAGATTTTACATTTATAGTTATATTTGGATTCTTAAGCAAATGTATCTGTTTTTTAAGGAAGTTTAAAATTCTAATTGGAATTCTAATCAATTTTAACAGTTAAGAGAAGATATTGTTACAACAATATGATTTCAGTGATAGAACAATACAAATAGTTCAACTAGTCTACTACTACTTCTAATGATGATAATTGTATCTATTTATTTAAATATGTTAACAAAAATAAAAAGAACTTTGCAGTTCTAGCTGGTAAGGAACTTAAAGTTTTACTAAATTTCTTTCCACATTTCCAGACTAAGAATTGTATAATATATGCAATGGGCTAAACTAAATTCTCCAACGTAAACTGTGTGTTTTTGTTGAGAAAATAAAGCCATGGATTCGGACTGGTAAACTGCAGAAGGTTTAATGTTCTGAAATAGTAACAAGTGGACGTTCTGGCCTTTGGTTTGTGTTGGTTTCTAATACAGGCTGTGTTCAACTACACTAATAAACTAGTAACTTGTGTTTTATTGTGTTTTATTGCATTCTTTTATTGTATTTATGAGGCTTGGAAGCTTTGAAGCATAATAACAAAACATGGTATTTTCCAGCATTGTCACCTCCTCTGAACTTCTGCTCATCCTGATTTCCTGTGAAAAGACAGAAATGCAAATTCAATGTTAATTTTACAACAACCACTACAATGTAAACTGACCTGAGATGTTGTTCAGATTATTTTAAAAACAGTAGGCATCCACAACCCATTTTACTTTTGTTATGTGACACATTTTCAAGTGAAACAGGATATTGGACTAAGTTAAATTTTTGACAGGAATGAAATCGAGGCTGTGAGGGCTAAACGTCCAGTTTCTTCAATGGGCTGTACTGTTGAATAAATTGGTGTTAATCGTTCAGCTCAGGGACGGATTATTACTTGCAAAGGCTCCGGGGCCAATTATCTCCAAGGGCCCCCCTCTAAAAGTTGTTGGGGGGTTCGTTTTCATTTTTGATGGGTTTTCGAGCTGGGGGATCGCCAGACTGGATCGTGCAACCTTAAAGCCCAGGGCAGTCAAGGGCATCTGAGCACTGGCCCCATTGGCCCGGTCGGTAATCATCCCGGGTTCAGCTGATGAAACACTGAAAAAACCTCTCTCTAAACAATTCTCAGTGGACAAAGAAAGAGGTTTGGTGACATCAGCCAAAAAGAGAAGTTGTTTCAGCGGTGGAGCTAAAGCAGATTTGTTCTTAGGTAAATCATGACAAATCGTACACAATAACACCAGGAACGTGCATTAAGAAATGTTCAACATTGATTGCATGTTGACTTGTATGTTTGCAGATGTTTGGTTACACTCACTTGTTTATTGTGCTGCATCAAACATTTTCTTCCTTCCCTCCATTCCAGACATGGCCTCCACATTTTTCCTCCAGTCACTGACCTCCACTGTCTTTTCCTACAAAGAGAATATTCAGGGTTTAATACGAGTCGAGCTCAATCCACATCATTTCTGGCATAATATTGAATGCCACAAAAATCTATTTCGATGTTGTGTTTCCATGTTTTATGGGGACTTTCCATAGACATAATGGTTTTTATACTGTACAAACATTATATTCTATCCCCTAAACCTAACCCTACCCCTAAACCTAACCCTAAACCAGAGTCCAGTAAACATAAAAAAGCTAAACTAATATTTTGTGTGACCACCCTTGTAATCAAAACAGCCCCAATTCTCCTAGATACACCTGGACACAGTTTTCTTGGTTGTTGGCAGATAGGATGTTTCAAGCTTCTTGGAGAATTCTCCACAGTTCTTCTATTTCGGCTGTCTCAGTCGCTTCTGTCTCTATGAAATATCAGACTGACTCGATGTTCAGTGGGGGACCCTGTGGGGGCCATGACATCTGTTGCAGGGCTCCCTGTTCTTCTGTTCTAATCTATTCTGTTCTATTCTTTTCTATTCGCAAAAGAAATGTTCGGGAATCTAAAATTTATTTTTTCTATTGACACGCTAAAGCAGAAGATAAAAAGAACCATGTAAAGACAAATGTTTTTGTGAAACTTCTTATGTGCCTAAGACTTTTGCCCAGTACTGTATATTTTAAATTAAATGAAAAGGGGCATTGTGTTGGCATTTTTTACCCTAGGCACAGGTTAATTTCTGACCCCAATTCACAGCTCACCTTCTCTGTGTCCTCCTTCTTCACAGATTTGAGGTTTGCTCTCAGGTCCATAGACACCTTGTGTTTAGATCCCAGTAGAGAGCGTAGGATGGCGTCAGCTGAGACTCTTACTCTTCTCAGGGTGGGCCGCTTAAATTTGCCCCTCAGATCCAGAACTTTGATGTTCAAATCTTTGATCTGCAAACAGGTGTGTACACAAGTTTCATCATTCACAAGGGTGCAGTTTCTGGTCACTATTAAGAATACAGTATGAGGGGGCCTGGGTAGCTCAGCGAGTAAAGACGCTGACTATCACCCCTGGAGTGACGAGTTTGAATCCAGGTTGTTCTGAGTGACTCCAGTCAGGTCTCCTAAGCAACCAAATTGGCCTGGTTGCAAGGGAGGGTAGAGTCACATGGGGTAATGTCCTCGTGGTCGCTATAATGTGGTTCGCTCTCGGTGGGGTGCGTGGTGAGTTGTGCGTTGTGGATGCCACGGAGAATAGCGTGAAGCCTCCACACGCGCTATGTCTCCGTGGTAACGCACTCAACAAGCCACGTGATAAGATACGCGGATTGACGGACTCAGACGCAGAGGCAACTGAGATTTGTCCTCCACCACCTGGATTGAGGTGAGTCACTACGCCACCAAGAAGACTTAGAGCACATTGGGAATTGGGTATTCCAAATCAGGGAGAAAAAACAAAACAATCTCGTGCAAAATTGGAACTTTAAATTGGTGTGCATTACGTTTACATGTGTCATAACTAATATATGTTTGACGCGATAAAGCGACAACAAACTTTTCAGTTCCAGCTTCGACCACTGGGGGCAGTCATGCACATTTCTTCAGGCACAGACTGATTTCAACTGACGAACTTTTGACCTACTGTCACCAAATTTACATTTATAGTTGGTTGCTTGGTTTCTATTTCTGTTACTATTTCTACTTCTATTATAACAAGCTTGCAAGAAAGTATCTAGATGTAAACATTGATCTTTAAGAAAAGAAACATTCTCCTTTTACATAATATTCTTACATACACATACTGTATATATATATATATATATATATATATATATATATATATATATATATACATACACACTGCTGGCCAAAAGTTTGGACTAATGTACAGATTTAGCTCTTATGGAAAAAATTGGTACTTTTATTCACCAAAGTGACATTCAACTGATCACAATGTATAGTCAGAACATTAAAAACATGAAAAATCCTCCACGAGAAGCAATGACAGCTTTGCAGATTCTTGTTATTCTAGCTGCCAGTTTGTCCAGATACTCCGGTGACCTTTCACCCCACACTTCCTGTAGCACTTGCCATAGATGTGTCTGTCTTGTCGGGCACTTCTCACGCACCTTACAGTCTAACTGATCCCACAAACGCTCAATGGGGTTAAGATCCATAACACTCTTTTCCAATTATCTGTTGTCCAATGTCTGTGCTTCTTTGTCCACTCTAACATTTTCTTTTTGTTTTTCTGTTTCAAAAGTGTCTTTTTCTTTGCAATTCTTCCCATAAGGGCCTGCACCCCTGAGTCTTCTCTTTACTGTTGCACATGAAACTGGTGTTGAGCGGGTAGAATTCAATGAAGCTGTCAGCGGAGGACATGTGAGGCGTCTATTTCTCAAACTAGTGACTCTGATGTACTTATCCTCTTGTTTAGTTGTACATCTGGTCTTCCACATCTCTTTCTGTCCTTGTTAGAGACAGTTGTGCTTTGTCTTTGAAGACTGTAGTTACACCTTTGTATGAAAGATTCAGTTGTTTTTGGCAGTTTCAAGCATTGTATCGCCTTAATTTTTCAAAACAACGATTGACTGATGAGTTTCTAGAGTTACTTTTTTGCCATTTTATATCTAATATTGATCTTAAGACATGCCAGTCTATTACATACTGTGGCAACTCAAACACAAAGACAATGTTCAGCTTCATTTAATGAACCAAATATCTTTCAACTGTGTTTGATATAATGACTAGTGATTTTCTAGCACCAAATGATCAATGTATCATGATTACTCAAGGATAAGATGTTGGAGTGATGCTGCTGTCTAGATTTGATCAAAAATGACTTTTTTCAAATAGTGATGGTGCTGTGTTTTACATCAGTAATGTCCTGACTATACTTTGTGATCAGTTGAATGCAACTTTGGTGATTTAAAGTACCAATTTCCTTCCAAAACAGCAAAAGCTGTACATTTTTCCAAACTTTTGGCCACCAGTGTATATAAATATATATATACAGTACAGTATACTGTATAAAGAATTTGATTAGTAAGAATGTTTGGTGAATCTGACCCTTGATTGGAGGGATTTTAATATGTCGCGCATCATTTTTGCTTTTCATTTGACAAATTACTTGATACTGGAATCCTGTAAATAAGTAGTGTCTTGTTAGGGAATAATTCAACACACTCTCATGGTGAAATAGTAAGAATGCATACTATTTCTCTAAATTTGCCTAATACGTATGTTATCGTACGACTTCTCTCGGATCAGTTGATATGAATTCCACTACAGCCAATCACGTCGCGCGACATCATTTCCATCTAATACGCCGCTGTTTCTCACTACTGTCACACACAACAGCTTCCTATAATCTTTACACACTCTACAGATTGGTTACGTTTAGATGTATTGTTTGGGTAAGGGCATCATTTTAATAAGCCTATCCTCGATGCCATGCACGAGAAACTTGAGCTTACTTCCACATTAAAAATCCAGATATTTGCACGAGACAAAATCGTATGAATTCATACAAAGCCAACGTGTGAAATATGATTGTTTAAACATGACTTTTGATCATCCCAGAAATTGTTTAATAAGTTGAAGAGGTAAACTGCTTTTACTTCTCTTGTGTTGAGGAGCACTTTTGCTTCAATGTTGTAGCGCTCCTCGTCCACAACATCGATTTTAGCGTGAAGCTCTTGACATAGCTCCTGATAGAGAAAACAAAAATAGCATGTACAGGCCTGGATTTATTTATATCAGTAGCATACTCTAAGATGGATTGTTTTGTGAAGTGTGTGTGTTCATGGACGTACCTGAAGCTCAGCGAAAGACATTCCACTGGTCTGTAGTGGTGGAGCTTTATCAGCCAGATATCTCTCCTTCTCTGCCTCTTTATCTGCAAGTTCCTGCTCTAACTCCTCCTTTGCTCGAGCTACCATAAGACTCTGCCAAAGACACATTGTTGTCAGTGGAATACATGTTACTATGAACAATGCAATATGCAATAATGCATTGAACTTCATTTGCTTTTGGAACCATTCTGGAAGTTTAACTTCTGCAGATTATGAATGAACCATATAGGCCTATAGCTGTCTTTAAACTGCGAGGACTTTGTCGCTATATATGTATATCCATTCGTGCAGGTGCAAACCCAACAGAAAACAAGATGCATAACAACAGCAAAACGGCTCTGAAATGGGATTTCATTTGCACAGAACCAAAGACTTAAACCTAAACTTACCTAAATCTTTAACACTATTTTTTGCTGCCTTGCAAGCACTGCTTTTTATATGCAAACATACCTTTAGCATCAACTTCCTGGATGCAGAGATCTTTGACTTCTTCTGCTGAATTCAAAATGAGCATTACTTATACATTGCATACATGTAAATCACAGCTTTGTACAATCCAAAATTATTGTTGCAGTAGATTAGGATGCTGCTTAATGGGCAAACAAACTCTTTAAATGGCATATTGAAGGACTGTAAGGATTGTAGGCTGCATTCAAAGATGGTTTGCACTCTTACCTCTTGCCTGCAAAAGAATCAAAGGATCATGATTAGATCAGAAAATGTCATAATTCTTGTTTGTTACAAAGCTATTGGTATAAAAAGGCATACAATGGCTTCCAAACGTCTGAGATCACTTGTGTAAAAACTTTTTAAGCTGTCTTTAATGACAGTTTATGTATTTTCCAAAGAGCATCCCGTGTGTTTCAGTGAACACAAGGAAATCTGACCTTTTGTACAGAGGAGCTACTATAGTCATGGTCGCAAATTCAATTATTGACTTGGGGATTACATGTTTTTAAAGTGGTCTTAGACTTCAGATCCTACTGTATATTCATGGACTATCTTTCATTAATATTGAGGCCTTGAGGAAAGTCCACAGTCGGTAAATCTAAGATTAGAGCACATTTGTTAACGGGGCCATAAGACGTCTAGAATGACAAACAACAGACAACAGAGACACAATGTACTCACTCAGGCATCTTTACAATGGCGATTGAACCTAGGACATAAAAATAAAGGCATTTGTTTGTAAAGGGCAGAACCATCGGGAGCCACTAGTAGGGTTTCAAGTATCAGACAGCTTTTCCAGAATTTAGACGTGCTAATCAGATCAGCATTCATGTGTCATTATATCTCTCTGTGTAGAGCAGGTTTCTAGAGCTAGTTGATAGAAATTGTAAATTAATGAATTAAAAAAAAAGTATTTTTTCGCAACAATTTCTCCTATTTTGTTGCACGGAAGAAAGAAAATCCTACAGGGTTGGAACAACATGAGGGTGAGTAAATGATGACTGAATTTAACTTTTTTTGTATGAACTATACCTTTAACAGTAATGCAACCATCTGAAGTATTAAATGTTTTATAAATGATCACCATTATAAGCCACATCATTTGCTGCATTTCAGAATAGACTACTCAAATTGAGGCGACTCTGAGCCTCTCTGGCCTACATCTGTTGACCACTCCAAAGTCATGACAGCGGCTACACACACACACACACACACACACACACACACACACACACACACACACACACACACACACACACACACACACACACACAGGGTTGAAGTAGACCCCTAGGAAAAAGGTGTTGGCAGATCATATCATGGCGCGGTGATTGTGGCATGGCAAACATGCCACACAAATAACAATCGCAGATTTCTCCAGCCCACATCCACTTGCAATGTACCATAAATAGACTGTTAAAGAGCTTTAGAGACTTTTACCCTGCACATGTTTCCACTCGTTGATGATAAACCGATCTTATTTACTAAAACAAACATACTGGAAACATTTTTATAATACAAGTTAACAGCATACCATCACATATCTGGAACTGAATTAATTAATTGAGTCAGAATTGAAAAAATATATTTAGCCAAAGTGATTTCCAAATTTATATTGTATCCTGATGTTCTACTGAAACTGTCTGTTTTGGTTTTAACAGTGTGATGTCATTTTATATTGAAGTTTTACATATTTCAGCTTTATCATCCCAGTGGTGAATGTTTCTGGAAAGAATGCAGTAAAGAAATACATCTTAATAAGTTTGATAATGTGTAATATTTTGAATAGAGAGAGAGAGAGAGAGAGAGAGAGAGAGAGAGAGAGAGATGACTGTTGATACTCTGTTGATTGTATGATTTTTACATAAAATGTAACTATTTATATTGTAATAAAAAATAATAAACAAATATAATAGTATCAATGTGGGTTATTAAATTATTATAAAAATTATTTTGCATAATTTATAAATGAATACAATTATTATTAATTATTAAACCTTACATTTTGAGGGTTTTTTAAAAGATTATTACATTTTTTAATTGGTAATATTACATTTAGTACAATTTACATTTTTTGCCTCCCAAGCTTGAATAATTGGTTACATCTTTAGTCAAAAAAATTATAATTATAATAATATTATTTACAATAAATATTACATTTTTATCACCTTTTATACATCAGGTGCAGCTCAAATACAATATAATATAAAAATAATAATATCGTATCATATTTTAATATAATTTTATGTAATATAATATAAACATAACCATTGAGGGGGGCACTTCTGCCCAATATTCAGTGGTTGACAGATATGGGTTTTATTACCTGTTGTCCTCTCTAATCCTGAATGTGTGGTTACACACTTGGAATAAAGTAATAATTCAGGCAAAAAATAGCACGCTTCCATAACTAACATAGAACCCATGAAACTTGGAATTAACTTACCTTACAGTGCTTCTGATGTTCACAGAAATGTTCTTCAAAATGATGCTCTACAACAATGCCTGGCTTTATAAAAGACAACCTCTTATTGTTCATCCCCAGCCTGTAAATGGACGATATTATTAGCTTCAGATACACACACAAAGCTTTTATCCAGCACTTGTGTCTAGCTGTTGTTGATAGGTCATAAGTAGTGCTTATCATTCAGACGTGAGCTGTGTTTCCTCACAATGTTCTGCGTCTGTCCCTCAACCTAATTTAGCTTACGATCATAAAGGCAACACAAAAGTACTCAAAAAAGACAAATGAGATCTCTCTACTATCTCAATTGTGTCTCCTAGACAAGTCGGGTTAATTGGAAAGCAAATGGAAAATTTAGCTAAAGCCTCGTATGTTTCTCCTGTGAAAAGCACCCCAGTAATCTCACATGTGTCCAGCGGGGCGCCAAAAGTGAGTGAAATGGTAGCGTAATCAGACAAGGTTTTTAAGGTCAATATTAAATGCTGGTTTTAATGAGAAAAATGTACATTCCTATCCTAAAACATCAACCTAAACATAACCAATAGTGACCTGCCATCCTTACCCTAAACGGTCCTAAACCTTACAGAGGGTGTGGAAAATGTGAATTATTCATTTTGTGTCACAAGACACTTTCGTCTCACTTGTCACCTTGTGTGTTTTACTGAGCTCGAACCACATACCTCCAGGTCTTACGTCAAACACTCTATCAGGTGAGGTACCGCAGAAGCTAATCACATTGGAATAAGTGTGTAAATGTAGGTGAGGCTGTAATACAAGTGTGACAATGTATCGTTTTTCAAATGATGCGTTATAGTAAAAGTGCTGCACTATCCTAACATTGCAGTGTGTGAGTAAAAGTGCGAAAAATACTTGTTTACAAAGACATAAATCAGACGTAGCAGTCGTGATTTGAATAAAAATGAATAAAACGCACAATTGTTGTAGCGCCTCTAGTGTTCATTTCACCTGGAAACTGCGATGAAATGTAGAATGCAACTGTGGTGATGGGGGGTCGTGTGTCTGTCAGCGGGAGAGAGAGAGCGGTAAGGCCTAGTAATGTTCATTACATAAGACCAGAATTTTAAGGGGAACATTTGATGTATTAAAGGCGCAGTATGTAAGATTCAGAAACCTTTATTAATGACATCTGTGGCTGTTACGTGAACTGCAGCAGCTACCTGGTAAACGATGGCGCATTTTTAGTCATGTGATCCATCCAACCAAAACAATCAAGATGGCGGCCCGTGTTTAGCGGCGTTGTTGTGCCTGATACTCACTTTGATAGCGTTGTTAAAAAATAAATGTCACTTTGTACAACCTTCACATTGCGTTACTTCAAAGGCGAAGGGAATTTACTCGGAATTGGTGTCCGGCGATGGAACACGAGGATCAGGGCTGGACTGGCAATCTGGCATACCGGGCATTTTCCCGGTGGGCCGACGCACTTTGGGGCCGATCAGGGGCGGACTGGCCAGCGGGAGAACTGAGCGGGCCGATGGGTTGGTCGCGAAATGTGCCGAATGGGCCACGATAAGCAAAAATGAGCCACCGCGTTATGCAGAACGGACCACAAAACCGTGCCGCGATATGCAGAAAACGACAGAGAACAATCTGAGTCATTTTCCTTTGGTTCCGAGGGTTTAAGAAAAGATTTGCACTGTATCTCAGTAAGTCATTTTTTATTTATTTTTTTACTTTTAAGTTTTATCAGCATGATTTGCTGTATGGTTTCATGGGGTAACGATGGGCTTGGTCCTACGTCTGATCAAAATATTAAGTGTAAACTACATTAATCTATGTGAGAAAATGATAAGTATGTAACGTTCCCCTATACATTGGCTTAGCTAAAAATAGCACAGTTAGACAGCTGATAGTGCCACTCTATTGTTTGTGAGATACTAAAAGCTATTTTGATATCAAGAGATAAAACACATATTCAAACATTGGACAACAACACTTTATCTGAGCTCAAGTTTGGCTAATTCCAGTTCCATTGTTCAAGGAATGTTCTGGATTCAATGCAAATTAAGCATCAACAGCATTTGTAGCATTTTGTAGATGAAAACAAGTGTTCATTTGAACTCATTCCTCATCAGTTTGTAAACACAAGCAAAAACTGTGTTACAGTTATGCACTCTCAATGGAGGTCATGGGGCAAGATGTCCTGGAGCGTTAAAAATAGGGATGGACGGATCGACCGTATAGTATCAATACTTTTCATACTGATGTTGTATTGAGAGGATCAATACTCACATACAAATATTGATACTAAAGGTTTTGATAAAAAAAAAATCTCCTCACATATAGTTGAATATAAAATGATGTCCCTGATGATCTGAGTGTTAGAAACAAAAATGTATGAGATTTGTGTTAAACTATCTATAGGTCATGTTTTTATGATCTAGTTAGATGGAGTGGTGGTGGCGTAGTGGTCTAAAGCACATAACTGGTAATCAGAAGGTCACTGGTTCAATGCCCACAGCCACCACAATTGTGTCCTTGAGTAAGGCACTTAACTCCAGGTTGCTCCGGGGGGATTGTCCCTGTAATAAGTGCACTGTAAGTCGCTTTGGATAAAAGTGTCTGCCAAATGTATAAATGTAAATGTAGTTTGTATTGGTATTTTTCCACCTGTTGTCATAGAGTACATTTTAGGTCACTGCAAAAGGTGCCGGTGGAAGTTGGAGAGGGTAAAATGTTTGGATTTGGTATGATTTTTTTGACCACTTGGTTATTTTGTTTACATTTTTGTTTAGTTTATAATTTGAATTTTATGTCATTTTAATTTCGAAATATTTTTGGTTGAATTTTTTCATGTTTCAATAAATACATTTTTCAAAATCAGAATCGACCGGTAGAAGTGAAATGTGGGCCGAATACAATCATTATTAATACTTACATTCTCTGTCATTTAACAGAATGTACATCCAAAGATAACTTAACTAAGTGTAAGGATCTCCCTTTTGGGATGCTATTCTCCTCCAGACCAGCAGAAGGCGCTCGTCCTGTACCTTCCATTCCATGTTCCTCTCCCCTCCTGCAGATGGCACTAACACCCCTAACCCAGTTCAACCATCCACTCATTAACCCTCATTCCCTTGACCTGTGCTTAGCCCTATATAAGCCTGTTTGTTTTTCACCAAGGTGTTCAGTCTTGAGCCTTTGTACCCTGTTCCTCCTGTGACCAGCGCTAAGCTAAGCTATGCTAGTTGCTTTTTTGATCCATGTTTCTCAGTTTTGTGGAAGCTCGGCTTACCCAGATTATTTGTACTTTGCAATTCTCTACAAATAAAAGAACATATTTTTGGAAGAAACACCAGTATCCTGACTCTTTGCTTTTCTGCTCTTGGCTTCAACTATTGGGGAATTAGCTCAGTGGCAGAACACCATACACCCTGAGCACTGCAGACACAGGTTCAATCCCCTCCATAGGCAGGCCTGCTATAATAAGACTTATAAAAGCAGCATGTCACTGTCTTAAAATACAGTATTTCTATTCTTCTCATTCATCGTATAAACAGGAAGTCCATTTACAGTTGACTTCTTATGAATGTGCTGTCTTTGTTTATATCACCAGTGCTTGAGGGAATGAACTATATATTAGGACGCAGACGCTGCAATATCCGGAGAAGAACCTCAGAATTAATTTGCCAAACCCACTTGCACCAAGACTTAGCGCATGCTTGCACGAAAATACCAAAACTTCATGGCCATGGCCATGATAGTACTTGGTATTGGATCGAAAATAAAATAAGTGGTATTGCAAAACTAAATTAAATCTGATGGCTTTTAAATATAATGTTAAATGACTGAAATGGCCAATTAATCCTCAGAAAAAGCTAAAAAAATATATATTGGGGATATTTGTCTTGGTATTGGATAAATAAAAGTTTTGTTATTGCTATTGATATCGGTGATATTGGCCTTGATAGTGCTTGGTATCAAATTTAAAATAAAATAAATGGTGTTGCAAATATTGAGATGGCTTTTAAAAAAAAATTAAATGGCTAAAATTATCCAATTTGTCTGCAGAAATTACAAACATAAATACATTTAATATTGGTATCGGTATTGATATTGGCGATATTGGCCTTGATAGTACTTGGTATTAGATTGGAAATAAAATAAATGGTATCGCAACAATATGATGGCTTTTAAATATAGTGTTTAATGGCTAAAATTACCCAATTTATCGGCAGAAATTGCCAAATAAAAAACAAAACCTTCTTTACATCATCATGACAGGAGTTTGGGTTGTATAAAACAGAATGGATCAAATTTGAGGAATTAAATCGACAACCTCAGTATTTGGGCATTGCCTTCTTCTATCAAACATTATCATCTGTGTGTCTTGCATTCATTCTAGGAACTTCCTGTTAAGAGGAATGTGTAATGTGACGCAAATGCTGTTGTTATCTCCAACTGGGTTTCCAGTATCCCCCGTTGCATAATCGGTCCTCTAGAAGGGTCAGTTTATGTTGACCACCTGTCTAGTTTACTGGCATGGTGGTCTGTTTTGGATTTGGGTCTTGGCTGATGTGAAAACCCTGGATTATGGATCCCACATATCAGTCATGACTGGACCATTTTTACTGCTGCTGTTGATATTGAATGAAAGAATAAGAGTATTTAGCGTTGTTCAGTACGTCCTCTCATTCTTTTCATCTTTGTTGGCTCTTATTTTTTGCCCACAGAGTTTTTTGTTGTTGTTATGAAATATAAAAGAAATTTGCAATTTCATCCAGTATGTAGGGGAAACCAGGGCTAGTTGTTAGGGGCGGAGCCAGGAGTTTTTCAAAGGGGTGGCCAGGCAGGGGCAAGCAAAATTTTGGGCAGCATTTTTATATCGTCGGACTGTGGATACAATGACACCCGGGACGGAGAGGTGCGGAGACCTTGGTGTATGCACATGTTAAGTTTGTACATTTCTACAGAGATGATTTCACCTCTAAATAACTAAATTGTGCCAAAAAATTACCAAAGAAATTACAAAAACAGCAACTGCGAGTGGGGTGGCCAATGGGGTGGCCAGGCTTCGGTCCATGGTGGCCACGGCCACCCCATTGCTGCGCCACTGGTTGTTACACATTGTACTACAAATGTCAGATTCTATGTAGAGACCCTAAACATACCTTTTATCGACACTGATTTGAGAAGAGTGCTTGTTTTTTCTCTCAAAATATGACATACCACAGAAAATAATAAATCCATTTTCTATAATATATCTGTATTTGATTTCTTTTCTGCAAAACATAGACAGTAAACAATTATGAAACAAGGTTTCACAATGGTGGTGGCTGCGGGGTTAGAACCTGCGACCTTCTAATTAATAGCCCTGTGCTTTAGCCACTATGCCACCACCACTCCAAGTATTCCATAGTTTACTGTGCTAACCATGTAGAGAACAATTAGACATTTGTAATAGATGTAAGGGCGGCTTTGGCTCAGGTGGTAGAGCGGGTTGGCCACTAATCGCAGGGTTGGCGGCTCGCATGACTCCACATGCCGAAGTGTCCTTGGGCAAGACACTGAACCCCAAGTTGCTCCCAATGGCAGGCTAGCACCTTGCCATGTGTGTGTGAATGGGTGAATGAGTCACAGTGTAAAGGGCTTTGAATACTGCTAAGCTTAAAAAGGTGCTATATAAGTGCAGACCATTTACCATTACATGAAAGTTCTAAATAATTAAAAATAATGTCTGTATTTTCTTCTTGTTCATTGTCGCACACCCTTGAGCTGCCAAAGAAATGGAAAAAGATGTGAATATCAACATATAAATTAATATTTTAAATTTGTTATACATGAATATCATTTTAGAAATATGTGAAACCCAAGTGATGTACTTAAAAGCAATTGCCTTCATTGAAAGTCAGGAACTGTAATTCTATTAGAAGAATTAAAACATGTCATGTGTTACTCTACCTTTTCACTAGAAGTAATTAAATTGCATTAACATTGTAATCAGATTACACCCAACACTGCATACAAAAACATCAAACCATTGCTTTGGTAAATAAATACATTTAAAATGATGAAATTAAAAAACTTAAAGCCCAAGTGACAAGTTGCCCCGAATGGACTGTAATGAGGAACTTTTATATATATTTTGTACCTTTGTCTTAAATGTGCTGTAGGTGATTTTAGCGTTCTGGTCCTTTTCACATGACTGAGCCGTTGAATTAGCCACGCCCACTTATTCCAAAACCCCGCCCTCCAAAGATAATTTTGAGACCAAATCCGAGCAAAAGAGCGTTGTTTGTTTCTGTGGCTGTCAAATTCAACAGTGGCACAACAGCGCCCTCAACTGACAAACATTATGAATCACATCCTCACTGATGCACTTCAAATACAACACTATGAGAACGAGCAGAATGATTGACAGGTGAAAAGCGTCAATGTCCGTGGTCTGCAGACATATTTTTGTTTGTAGTTTACAAAGTCTAGAGCTGTCACAGAGCCGGTGAGATGTCTCAGGACACTTATTTTATTAATATCTTTAAGGGGGTAGGAACATTTTTAACAAACTTTTCCATGCCTACAGTGCCTTTAATGTATCCCAGTGTGGTTTTATTGTGTCCACTTGTTTACCCAACAGGTATTACAAAAGACAATTATGATATTGGATTTTTAGTTTGGAAGAAGAAAATAGTAATATTAAAATAATAATAATAATAATAATACAGTTCGGTTTAGCAAGCAAAACCATTGCTAGTGAAACAAGCCTTTTGCCTCAAAACCTTACAATTACTGAGATATAACCCTTGTAACAACTTCCCAATGTGACAACTAGCCCCAATCTAGTGTAGTTTATTGTATCTCACAGTGAAATACTCATACTTCCATGTTAGTCTGTGAAATACAAACCTCCAGGCAGCCAAATACCACCTGTTTTTACAAGCTGTTACACACAAGTAAAAACCAAGGCCAGACTACTACCCACCAGCGTAACTGTGCTTAGAGATTGCAAGAGCATTTATTCTGCACCTAAACAAACTTAAACTGTATTGTATTGACCAATTGTAAAAATGTAGATTCTGTATGGTAGTTTTTGTCTTGTTACTGAAGTATGGAAAACGTGAAATTCATCAAATCATAGAAATCGAACTTTGAGTTCTCATGAGAAGAATATTCGTGGTGGCCTTTAGTGAAGGCTTTATACTTGATTGTACAATGTGTGTCTATGGCTATGTTCGGAGCAGAAAACAACGTAAACTACTCACACTATTTCTTGAGTATGTACTGTGCGCAATATGTTAAGTTCTGCATGAAATACCCAAACCCATTTTGGCAAAAACGTATGCTGAGATGGCATTGTATCCCTTAACCGTTAAGGGGTGCCCACACTTTTTTGTGTGACGATCTACTTTTAAATGACCAACTCAATAAGATCTACCAACTAAAAAAACAGTTTCATTTAAAATAAGAAAATGCTTGTTGGGACTATACTGCATGTATCCCTACATGGAATTCATCTTCTAATTAATAAAAAAATATATAATAATGTTCAATGTTGATATCATTCAGTTTTAAAACTAAACCCAAAACACCTACAGCACAATAGATTACAATCGTCAGGGCATTTACCTTATTCTTATGACGAGTAAATATTGACCAGGCCAGGTTTTGTTTATTAGGTTGCCATGACAACTAGGTTTGCGCATACGCGCCTTCCAAGGACTTCTGAGAACAGCGCGCGAAATTGCGACGCTATCTGATTCCATTCAATTTTGCGTAATCCGGGCAGTAGCATCGCAATTTCGCGCGCAAACCTAGTTGTCATGGCAACTGAATAAACAAAACCTCGCCTGGTCAATATTTACTCGTCAAGTGCAAGTCAGACAGAAATTAAAAGAAGGAAAGACATTATATTTATTTTTATAAAAATGTAACTAAAGTACATTTAAATATCGTGAGATCTCCTAGCATTGCCTTTGCGATCGACGTATTGGCACCCCTGCCTTAACGCAATTCGCTGGACTTGAATGAATATTTCGGGTTCAATACAAGTTAAGCTCATCTGAAGCCATTTGTGTCATATTGAGGATTATCACAAAAATTAAATGTTGACTTGTCCCTCCTGGGTTACAGTAAAGCACTTACAATAGAAGTGAATGGGACCAATCCGTAAACCGTAAACATTTCAAACATAAGACGTAAACAATATGTGTGTAAACATGATTTTAGTGTGATCAAATCACTAACATTTGTGTGAATTTATATTCAACTTTAAACCCCGTAATCAAACAACTTTACAGCTCAAATAATACACAAGTTTTAACAAAAGAAGTAATGTAAGTGCGCTTTGCATTTCTGCTTTTAAACCTTCCGAACATTGGCCCCATTCACTTTCATTGTAAGGGCCTCACTATAACGTGTGATGAATGAACAGGAAGCAATATAAACTGTTTTGTTTCATTATTTATGCTAAAAGATAAGAAATTCTTGCACAAAATTGGATTTAAATTTCTAAATAATTATAAGGCAAGATAACTAGATGCTCCTTGCTGAATTAAACATACCACATGATGAGGTCTTGTAGCATGCGATATAGCATACTAATGTTTGAAAAGTTTATAACTGTATAATGCATACTGTTTTTCAAATGATAAATAGTACACTACATTCTGTGTGTTTACTTCAGAAAGCCTTTACTTGATGGTGAGAATTGTCTGTCTTTTGACTTTTGTTTCCCCCAGCAGCAGCTACTCTAAGACCAGCTTTGTTAATTCATTTTTGAATTAACAAAGTTAACAAACGTATGCAGATGAAAGCATTACAATCACTCTGATGATGTCTAACGTCTCGAGCCAACTGTCTGTCACGGTCTTTGTTGTGTTAGCTCGTTAGGGCAGTGACAGGCTCAAAGACATAAACACTCTTTGTTCAACAGCACACTTGTGTTTTTGATGTGTGTATGATGTCATAGACAACTAAACAAGTGGGTCATCTAAGTACAAAATCAATGATTTCTGTGTCCCAGGTTTCAAGCAGGTCTGTTTACAAACATTTTGTGAATTTTTGATTCATGTTTGTTCAAATCGTAATTGCTCCGTTTTATTGACTCATCTTAGTTATAATTGTCAAAAGCATGATATAATCAGCATAGCCCAGCCAGACAAGTGTATTTACTATGTACTTGTGTCTTTGAATTTATAGGAGAAGTTTGTCATTTTGTACGTCACTAGCTCAGTAATGGGTCTTATTTATGAAACACAAGCTAAACACATTTCTGTAAATAGTTCATTCAACCATTGTTTCATAAAATAATGATTTGGATCAACTCAACAGTTTATATAACCAGGGATTCATAAACGATTTACACAAAAATGAACTCTGCACATGTTCCATGAATGATGGTATTTTCAGCTTTCCCGAACACTCCTCCGGACTTCCATTGGTCAAATAATTTGTCATACCTCAAACTCACACCATTGGCTGAGCCAATGTTGAATGAATGAATGTTACATTTATATAGCGCTTTTCTGACACTACACTCAAAGCAATTTACACCGTGAACAGGGAATGTCCTCAAACACCACCAGTGTGCTGCATCCACCTCGATGATGCAACGTTGGCAGCCATAGTGCACCAGTACACTCACCACACACCAGCTATTGATGGAGAGGAGGGAGTAGAGTGATGTAGCCAATTCAGGGATGGGGATTATTAGGAGGACATGATAGATAAGGGCCAGTTGGGGGGAATTTGGCCAAGACACCCCTACTCTTTACGAGAAGTGCCCAGGACCTTGGTTTATCACCTCATTCGAAGGATGGATATGTAAGCGCAGCGTAGTTCTAGTGGGAAGACTAGCAGCTGTACATCATCACATCATTAGCTGGGTAACTCCTAGCTAATCGCATGTAAGCCATTGCTTTATAAGTCTGCTCACAATCATTCACATTGCTGTTTCATTGTGCTAACACGGCAACCGCCTCCACCCCACCACCACCAGTTGAGCCCCGTCCCGCACGGGGTTAGGCTCCTCGCCCCTGCCTCCTATCTCCGGCAGGATATGATGGTTCCGAGTACAACTCCCTCGGACCGCCAGACGGGGCTTACGCCAAAGAGAGACATTACATTTCTGTTTTACATTCATCAAATAAATGGCATCTTAAACCTCACTCAAGCTTGCAAGTCTTCCCAATAGAAGTTGCTTTATTAGGCTGGCTGGGATGCTCAAACATCAACAGCAATGTTTTGATAAAAAAAAAAAAAGAAAAAACAATAAATGCCAAATGAAGTGAAAAATAACCCCATTTTATTATTATGTGTAAATGTTAGCTGATAATATTAAGATGCATCTTGGATGTCACATTTAGTATATATTGAGTCCAAAAATGAATGTAATATAAGCACTTGTGTGTATAACATTTATGCAAAAGTGATGTTTATAGGTGATGAATGGCCATATGTTCCTCCTGGGTTCACCAATGTCAGCTGTAATTCTATTAGGCATGGGCAAGTGCGCCAGCCCCCTGGCCGAACCCAAAGCCTTTCGGTCCGAAGTTCTTTGCATAGCACCCTATAGAAATTTAAACAATAGATCAAATAGGAAGTTATCTGGGTTCATACTGGCATCACTGAATGAAAATCCAGTGCTTTTTTCAGCACCAATTCTACAATTGACTTTATATACAAACATACCAACATTTTTATGATCTCTTTTATTTTATTTTTAAATGCTAAACATCTTTTTCCGCAAGGGATATGTAAACTTATGAGCACAACTGTATATACATAGTATAATATGTAATATATGTAATCAAAGTAAATGCAAAATGAATATGTCATAAAGTTGCCATGATTTGTCAGTATAATTTTTAAACCTTTTTTCCTAAATAATCCTCACCGTCTTGAATATCAAATAAACGGAGAGCAGCATGATGTTTAAGGACTGACCTTTACAGTAGATCTCTCCATCTTTATCTGCTAGAGTGGTGGACTCCAGACTCTTGCCACACTTTGCACATCTGAAGCAGCTCTTATGCCACGACTAAACAAGGACACGCACAAACACGTTTAGCCATGCAACAGGCGTACTGTATCTCTTAAGTCCTATTCACACGTAGAACAAATATTTAACACAACAAGATTTAAATGGAAACCATGGAATCTTATGGACCTATGAAAATGTATTTTTATTTTTTATCTCATCCTGTAGGCTGATTTGTTCCGTCTTGTGGCGACAAACTCACGATACTCCAGTGCAATAGGTGGCGCCAACGCACCATAAAGCATGCTGTCTTTTGGGAGGCTAAAATTAGACAACCAAGAATAGTAGCCTACATAAATCCTAAGCTTTCAAATGTTGGTTTTTGTTGTAATATTTAGAAATTTTTTATAGTATTTGAAGGACAAAATATTAACCATCAAATATAGCCTATTTAGATTTGCTGTGGTTTTGTTGCTTTGGGGCAGCATTTTGCTTTCATTTTGCCATAGGTGGTTAATAATATTCGGTTATAAGATTGTTTTAACAACCATGCCAATACAATCAAGACTACTGCAAAGCCTTTTCTCTGAATTATCACAATACGTCAATTCAACATTGTAAATCCTCTGTCTTACAGTTTTGCCCTGAGTAAAACGACTGTATCATGACAAGTATTGTCAAGAAAAAACAACTCACGTTTCCACCTCCAACGACCTTCTCTGCTGCATACACGGCATTTCCACATCGAGGGCACACGTCTGAGCCACCAAGCTTCTGAGCAAACTTTGAGGGGTTGGGGTTACTGGCTGGACGATTAGCTGTTTGTCTGTGAGAAAAATACAGACATGTTGAATTAGCTACTTTAATGCACAGTGATAAAAAAGAACAAAGACAGATGCTTATGAAAGTAAATTTAATGCAGTACATTTTATATAACTATTCCATCAAATATTTTTATTATATTTATTATCACTTATTAAAGACCATTTTTAAAGATGGAACTCAGATTTGTTTGTTTTTTATCATAATATCAAAATGACATTGACATGGGGTTAATTTTAAATAAATAAATTATATATATATATTTATAGTATATCTATTTATAATTCATATATGTATTAATACAGTGGATAAAATATTTAAGACATTGTGGCAGGGCGGAGGGCGAGGTCGTGATTCCACACACGACCTGGCCCCTTAATTATTCGAATTAGCCCTCGAGAGGGATAAATGCCGACTGAAGACGGCAGTGCGACAGAGAGAGATCGTTTACGGGCAACTGTCCGACACCTGTGTGTTTGTTTGTCTTTTTGGTTAAGTTTATAATTAAAATATTATTTATATTGTCAAGCCGGTTCTCGCCTCCTCCTTTCCCTTTAATCCTTTACACTGGTGCCGAAATCCGAGAAGGAGGAGGGATGTGCCGTAGTAGAGTCCTCGCCACTACCATCCACCCCGACGGAGCAGGCGCGGCCATCCGCCGGGGGACGGAGGAGCCCGGCTGCCTGAGAGCGGACAAACGGCCACCGACCACGAAGGGAGAAGGGGCTCCTAGCCGACCACCTTGCATATGGCCGCGGCTGCTCCATTGGGGTGGATGGTAGTGGCGAGGACTCTACTAGGTCGCATCCCACCTCATTCCCGGATTTCGGGGAGGGATTAAAGGGAAAGGAGGAGGCGAGAACCAGCTTGACAATATAAATAATATTTTAATTATAAACTTAACCAAAAAGACAAACACACACACACAGGTGTCGGACAGCTGCCCGTAAATCTCTCTCTCTGTCACACTGTCGTCTTCAGTCGACCTTTATCCCTCTCGAGGGCTAATTAGCCTGATTAGGGGCCGGGTGTGCGAAATCATGACCTGGCCCCGCCCTCCACCCTGCCACAGACATTTTTACATTTACATTTAAATTTATGCTTTTGACAGAAGCTTTTATCCAAAGCGACTTACAGTGCACTTATTACAGAGACAATTCCCCCGGAGCAACCTGGAGTTAAGTGCCTTTCTCAAGGACACAAACGTGGTGGCTGTAGGGATCAAACCAGGGACTTTCTGACTGACAGATATGTGCTTTAGCCCACTCCCACCACCACCACCAGATGTGAATTTTAAATATATATCCCCTATGATTTCAATATCACTTTCCATTCAGTTTTGTATTATCCCTTTAACTAGCAAAAGACGGTTCCTTGGTGACATCATCCCTCCAGTAAGTTACATCATTTTGGAGGGAAAACAACAGCACAGACATCAGTAAGTAATTTAGCAGTGGATTAAAGGAATTCTTTTCTCACTCTAAAACATTCCATTATATGTGATTAAATTACAGAAATCCTTTTGATAATATCATCATCAAAATATGATTACAAAAAATATCAAAATGAACTTCAACCTGACTTTAGCACTTCATTCCCATCCTGTTCATTTTCATGCCTTTGTGTAAATATTGAAGTTATAATTAAACAAGTTTAAGTGCCTGAACTTGTCCAGTGCATATTTCTACAAGCCTGGAATAGCTTTCTATAGAAATAGCTACTTTCAGCTATTTTTACTGAGCTGCTGATTCGAAAAGTTGCAAGAATGAGCAACTTACCCAGCCGGTTTGATTCCCAGAGCTTCGCCCGTGTCCATGCTCAGAGTACCTGCTCCTCCACCAAAACCATACCCTTTTGGGCCATATTTCTTGCCATAGCAGGACTTGCAGTAGATCTCATCCTGGTGTACAGCCACAGTTGTACTGTCCAAGTTCTTTTTGCACACCACTGCAATGTATAAATTAGAGTCATGCATGCGTACAAATTCAAAACGCAAATATATTTAAGCATTAGACTCTGCTCTGTGGATAACTGTTGGAAATGTAGCACCTTGGAGTGAAGAAATCGTATTGCTTATAAGCTTTCATTTCCTCAAAGACAAAGTCAATAGAACATCAAAATGGACCTTTCTAACTTTCTGAACGTTTTTGGTTATATTGTGCATGATTCATTGATGCACGTTATTCTAAATAAAAAACATTGGCCTCTGAATTGACTTTCCCTTTAGACTTCGACATCGAGAATAATGCCCATTTGACAGGATCCATTCCATTTCTGATAGACTCCTACCGTACAATTTTCTCGTTGAACATCCTGTTGCACTTGGAAATATGCCTGATTATGGAAGTATAAAGGGTTGCGGAATGTTGCAGTCTAATACAGTTCTCGGTGATGTGTCGTTTAGGTATCAACTTTGTCCTAGGCCACATCCTTAGCAATCCATTTCCGTAAAGAAACGCATTAATTTATCTACGTTTTCGCCTCTCATCCACACAAGAATGGCATTTTGCAGTGACGTCAGGAAACTGAAACTGATTAGTGTGCACGTGACCTCAGATGTTCATCCTAAAATTCCTTTTGGAGCAGTAAAAATAGACACAATCGAAACAATTGTTGAAATACCGAAAGTGTAAAGAACTTTAAAACTGGAGTGGCATCTCTGATAGCTCAGATCATTTGGCCTTGGGATAATTTGATGTAGATTTTGATAACTTGGCAATTCTGAGCACAGTTTGAGACACTATTGAGATCTCTTCTGAAGCTCAGAGTCAGACACAGAGGAAACATCTGAGAAACAAACTGGAGACTTAAGCATAAGTCCATTTGCTCTCCATTTCATCCCATTGCTGCCTTGGAGAATCAATTGAAATAGTAAAGAGATTTCTTCTTTTTGTCTTTTATCTCTGACATGCTCCCTTAAATAAACACACTCCCACCACTCTATACTGGAATTTGATGACATAATACCTATACATTAAGGTCCACAGTTAATGTAAATTATGCATGAGTGATATCATCTAAACAAACACTTATCTGTTGTACAGAACGGCAGTCAGATGAAGACAGTGCGCAGCCATGTAAGGCAGATAAACAGAGAATGACGTTCATTTGTCCAGCGCCTAATATGGTCACGCTTGTTAAAACAGAGAAGATTTAAATGCTTGGCTTTCTGTCTTGTATCCAAACTCATGCCAGCTTTCCACCTAAAGGACTTTTCTCATTTAGCATCGCAGAGGCTCAAACTACCATTGAAGATCATGTGTTTAATTAAGCATGCCATTAAATAAATGTTATTGATTTTTTTTGGTTACACTTTACAATAAAGTTGCATATGTTAACATTAGTTAACTAACTATGAACAGTACTTATTAAGTCATTACTCATTATGTCTCCTAAACGATCAAAGTGCAAATTATATTTTATTTAATAATACCAACACATTACATTTTCCACTCTATATAATACTTTCAGTGGGGGGAAAACAATAAATTTTCCGGTTAACACCTCTCTAAAGAATTTGCCATCACCACCCATTTCCGTGCATGCTGTAGAATCTCATTTAATGCACATCCTTTACGCTCATGTTCCTCCCTATGCCACATTAATATGAATCTCTATAACTTTCCAAATCCAAAGCTGGTATCTGTGATTTTGTCACAACTTGAGCGTTAAAGCATAATATGTTTATTAATATATACTGTAGACTAGGAAGATTGCACCTCTGCAGCTGTGTTTACTCACTGCACAGAAAGCAGGATTTGTGGAAGCTTTGCCCCTCACACTGGACTTCCTCTGCAAAATACACCGTCTTGTGACAGCAACCGCACTTGTTTCCCCCTCCAAGTGGCATCCTGATAGTGTTAGCACACACATATACACACAACAATAATGCACATGTTAATTCATAAATGCAATAATGCATGGAAGTTGTTCAAATGTAGCACACATTTACAGTTATAGTCTTCGGAATTAGTATGTGACAGTTCTCTCCCCTTTTACTTTTTGAACATTTCCCAAAGCATTCTATGAAGTTACAATCTTTTAAATATGCGGTAACATCAATACATATGGTTACATTTCTGACATATAGTGTGATAATGATCATACAGTATATCCCTTATATATGAGTCTGATATCAAACCTGGATATGAGGGTGAGAAAAAGGTTCTTGTCTTTTTATTTTCATTTAATGGAGAAGAATCGTACTCTTACCTGCAGTGATAATGTGTTTGCGATGGTCGTCTAGATGATCACAGAGAGTTCAGACGAGAGACAGAGGATGAGACTGATAAAGAGATGAGCAGTGGGAGGGAAAACAGAATCAGAAAGAGAGGGATGTGACTTCTTTTTTCTTTTTTTAATGCAAAGGAAACTGTGCCTTAAAGGGATAGTTCATCCAAAATGAAAATTCTGTCATGATTTAAATTCTGGGAGAAATTATGACAGAATTGTCTTTTGATTAGGACAAACTTTCCCTTTAATATAACCTTTATGTGTCTTATCAAACCTTTATGTTGCTCTTTTTATTTATGTCTGTTATATTGTATATTTTTTGGTTTGCAAGATGATGCAAAGACTCAAGTGTAGGCCTACTGAAGGGGCAAATGTAGAACTATATTTTTTTATAATGACGTTTGCTTGATAAAGCAATATACTGTTATTCTACATATTTGGTTCAATCAAACAATACCTAACATGTCTTACATTGTGTTTGTACTGTACTACTCTGAGTTTTCTTGTTCTAAGAAAGACATGTAGTGTAGCAGCAACTCATGAAATGTTTGCATGTGTGTGTTATGACCTTACAGGGTGTTTGTTTGGATGACTGCTGACATTGTGAGTAACCATGAGAGACTCGTCTCTCTCTCCTCATACTAAACACAAGAGCACAGAGATGAGCCTGTTCACATGGAGCTCGTAATTAATTGAGATTAAATAGATTATAGTGAATGAGTGAACAACAATGCTAGTTAGTTAGGAAGTTAAGTTAAGTAGTTAGTTAGTTAGGTTGGTAGTTAGGTAGGTAGTTAAGTAGGTTGGTAGTTAGTTAACCCGTGTGGGGTTTTCATATTTTTGTTATTCATCCAGTGTTCTTGGGTCTGGCGGACCTGATGCATTTATGGGTTTTTAATTCAACACAATCAAACAATTTTATGTTAAAATACTCAACAGATGTTTACTTCATCCCAAATACAAGCAATATTTAAGCAATATCACACAAGCAAGACCGCTCTCGATCTACCGGTCAATTTTTGTTCCTACCCTCACCCTCACCTTCCTCAGAAGGGTGGCGGGCTTCTCCCTTAGAGATAGGTTGAGGAGTTCAGTCATCCGTGAGGAGCTCGGAGTAGAGCCGCTGCTCCTTTGCGTCGAAAGGAGCCAGTTGAGGTGGTTTGGGCATCTGGTAAGGATGCCCCCTGGCCGCCTCCCTAGGGAGGTGTTTCAGACACGTCCAGCTGGGAGGAGGCATCGGGGAAGACCCAGGACTAGGTGGAGAGATTACATCTCCATTACAATTGTGGAACTACTTTATTACGCAACAGATCAGAATCTGTCGTTGCTGGTTTAAACCAATTGATGCCTCCAAGCCTCCGTTAGTAATTCAAAAAGTTCATTTCAGAAATAGTATCACGGCTTGTGCTGTGTCTAACAAGTTATTGGATAAACAAGGATAGACGGATGGATGTGTGTATGTGTGTGTGTATGTGTGAGAGAGAGAGAGATGGAGCATGTGTGATCAACTGTTGCCACACCCAATCAGAGATGCTGTCAGCTTTCTCAGTTTAATATAGACGTCCAAGTGGGGTATTACTCTCTATTTTGGGGTATTTCGGAAATGCGCAAATGTCATTCACTTTAGAAACAGCGATGCCCTCCGCCATTTTAAACAGTATGTATCCAATGTAGAAACTCACAGAGTGCTGTTCTATGTAAACAATGACTAACGGATTCACTTTACGTCACCAACTGGCTCATATTACACACAAAAATGATCTTATGCCACCACCTGCTGGCTAACATATGTAATTACAAAAATAAAGACAGTAACTCTTAACACATATGCACTGCTCTTACACTTTAGTTTAGAACAGCATGAACACAAGCGGAGTGATACACACAGTGAAGCGTCACACCATCAGTGCTCATGGAATGTCTCTCGTCCAATCAGATTCGAGGACCGGAACTAACTGTGGTATATAAACAGCATATATGGTTAATACAGTATTTGCCCTTTACCTTTGTTAGATCACATTTATTAATTAAAGTGCTACTCGTTTTTTGTTTGTTTTTTAATAATATGTCATAAAAAAGGAAAATCAAAGGAAAAACAAGCCGGTTCTCGCCTCCTCCTTGCCCATCTCAACCCCCTTACATTGGTGCCGAAACCTGGGAAGGAGGAGGGATGCCCGTCACAGAGTCCTCGACACTGCCGTCCACCCAGGGGAGCGCCGCTGCCATCTGCCGGGCGACGGAGTAGCCCTACCGTCCGGACGCAAGGAACGGCCGCCGTCCGCGGGGCGAGTGGGGACTGGATTCCCCGACCGCCTGGAGCGAGGGAGCCGCTGCCGGGGGCGGAGGAGTGCCCTGCCGTCCCCAGAGACGTGGAGGGGTCGAGAGAAGACCGCCGTCCACGAGGGGAGGAGGGAAGCAACTCCCCGACCGCCTGGAGTGGTAGGGCCGCTGCCAGGGGCGGAGGAGTGTCCCCATGTGCCGCCAGAAAAGCGGAGGGGCGTTCTGTCCACTGGGGGTTGGAAGTTGGACTCCGGTTCACCCGGAGAGGAGTGGCTGTCGTCCGCCGGTACATCGGAGAACCGGTGAGTGAGCTTTCTCCTCTCTCTTGCTCTTTCGCACCGTGTTGGCCTTTTCCCTCGCCTATTTAGTTTTTTTTGTTGTTGTTTTCCCCTCCTGTGTCCTCCCAGGTCGAGGAGGTGGGGATGACCTGATGGGGCGCAAAGCACGCCCCTCCCCAGGGAAAGAGGGGGGGGGGTGTAGGTCATGCCGGTGGCACCCCGGCCTGAGGTAACGCCGGGAGGAGTGTGGAGCGGAGGGGGGCGGGGCCGGGCTAGAATGTCGCACGCCCGGTCCCCAATTGGCCTGATTGGGCGCGCGAGGGATAATGGCGGATAATGTCCGTCATGTGTGTGTTTATGTTTGTGCGTTTGAGTTTTCATTAAATTATTATTTATATTGACAAGCCGGTTCTCGCCTCCTCCTTGCCCATCTTAACCCTTAACACTTATTTCAGGCTCTGCAGATGGTGGTTCTGTAGGTCGGCTGGATGGGGCACCAGCATTCTCCTCCTGAATCCCACAGCAGAGGCTGGGGTTCTTGGAACATGTTGTCTTCTCTGGATTTGAGGTCTCACCAGTAACTTTCCCAGTTCCTCGAGAAAGAGGTTTCTCCTCTGGAGCTTCCCTCTGTTCCACTCTGGGTTCAGTGCCATCCAGATGACAAAGGTGTTGTATGCTGAGCTGTCCAATATGTCAAAGAATATCACCAGTGGCCAGCATAGGGTCCTCCTTTTGCAGCTCTAGGCAGTCACCTGCTTGTCCATCCCTCCTTTTGTGGCATCATTATCCATGATGATCTCTGGTTTTTGATGCTCTTGGCCACAGATTCTCCCATCCCTGTGCTGTGTACTCATGAGTACCACATTCTTGCCTTTCTATGGCACACAGGATACAGGGACGTGTCACCCGTGTACACAAACTTGACAGGCCTGTTCTTTGTAGTCAGCAGCTGCGGTGTGAGCTCAGACTTGTTTTTCTGTATCATTACCACGGTCAGCTTCCTCTTTAGGAGATCCTGTCCCAGCTTGTTCAAGGTAAAAAAAATTATTGCATGTAATGTTGTGTCCACTGAGTCCCTGAGTCATGTACATGACAACTCTCATTCCTTGATTTTTCTCAGGGGCTCCTTCCCTGTGCAGACTTCCAAGTTCCAAGCATATGAGGAAGTGGCATCACAGGCAGCCCAGATCTTTATACCATATTTTGCAGGTTTAGATGGTATATATACTGCCTAAAGGGGCAGCAGCCCCTAAATGGCAACAGCTGCTTATCAATGGTGACATTAGGCCCAGGGTTGTAAAACAGGGGGAGGCGGTTCACCCTCTTGTCCCACACTGTCCTGATGGCAGCTAGCTTGTCTCTCTGCCGTCGAGGTGGTCTATTATCTCAGTTATCAAAGCGGATCATACTGGAAATTATGTGGAAGTTTTCCAGAGACATTGTTGCACAGAAAAGTTATCTGTCAGTTTCTGCATCCCACAGGGATTCTGTGGATTCCCCTTTGGACTGGAAAACTCCAGCAAGGATATGAACCCCAAAGTAGGCATGTAAATGGGATTGGTCCATCTCCTTCCAACTCTCTCCTAAAACACGCGTTTCTAAATTAGTGCAATCCAGAATCCAGAATAATTTTCTGGATGGAATCTGGGATGAAAAGCTCAAAAGAAGACTTGATGTCCTGCAAATGAGTAACTGCCATCCGTGTTGGCCCTGGTTGCATCCTTATCACATTTGCAGCCATGCGGGGTGGCTCATTTAGTGGGCAAGAAGACCATTCAATTTCACCATTTTATGACATCCATATTTCTTCACTTACGAGCTGCTGACGTGCTTGTTCTGGTCCTGGGGCTGGCTGCTGACGGGCTGGTCCTGTGGCTCGTCTGGTCCTGTGGCTCGTCTTTCTTCTTTTCAGAAATATGATCCTCACATTCTGAAACCTCTTCCTCTACATCATCAAAAGCTTCTCTCTCTTCCAAAATCAATTGCAAGGCCTGCTGAGCAGCGAATTTTTTTGCCATCTTGATTAGTTGTGATAAGGAACCACACTGGCAAAGATATATTTAATGTGTCCCACCCCCAATTTGCAGCTGGGATGGTGTATGAGAAAAAAAGTTTGGTTCCCGCAAGAAAGAGTGTAAAACGTGCAGGAATGTGAGAGCAGAGGTGTTGGCGCTTAAATTTTGCTACAATGTTGCAACCTTGCACGGGAACGGCAGGGGAAGAACCACAAAACTCACACTTACACTCACACTCTCTCACACACACACACTCAAGCTCGCGTGCACGCACACACACACACACACACACACTCAAGCTCGCATGCACGCGCACACACACACACACACTAACAGCAGGCCCAGACAGGAGGAGGACAGAGTGAAGGTACACAGGACCAACACTTTCCACACTTTTATTATCCCCAGGTCCAGTGGACAGGAACATCCTGTATGTAATATAAATGTGTAGGGGGTTGTACAGTGTGTGGTCATTGAAAATGACTGAAAACTAATGTTGTTAGTTAGTTATTAGGTTGGTTGGTAGCTAGTTGGTTGATAGATAGGAAGTTAGTTAGGTTGGTAGGTAGTTAAGTAAGTTGGAAGTTTGTTAGTCAGTCAGTCAGTCAGTTAGTTAGTAAGTAGGCTGGTAGTTAGGTAAGCAGTTAAGTAGGTTGGTAATTAGTTAAGTTAGTAGTGATTGAGTAATTACTGTAGGTAGGTAGTTTGGTAAGTTGTTAGCTAGTCAGTCAGTCAGTCTGTTATGTAGTTAATTATTTACTTAGTTATTACGTTAGTTGGTAGCTAACCAGTTGGTGGCTAGTTGGTTGGTAGCTAATTAGATAGTTAGTTAGTTTGATAAGTTAGTCAGTCAGTCAGTCAGTCTGTCAGTTAGGTAGTTAGTTTGTTACTTAGTAATTAGGTTGGTTGGTAGCTAACCAGTTGGTGTCTAGTTGGTTGGTAGCTAGGTAGTTAGTTAGGTTGATAGTTAGGTAGGTAGGTATGTAGTTCAATTCAATATTTATTTATAAAGCACATATACAAACAACCATGGTTGACCAAAGTGCTGTACAAGGTAAAATGGTTATTACAAGAAAATAAAACATACAAAGTAGAGAAAAAAATCAAATGAAGATAAAACAGGTCACAACAATTAAAGAGTATTAAAAGCCAAAGAGAAAACATGTCTTTAGAGTAGACTTGAAGGTTGAAATTGAGGGAGCTAATCTAATATGTAGAGGTAGACTATTCCATAGTTAAGTAAGTCGGAAGCTAGTTAGTCATTCAGTCAGTTAATTAGTTAGTAAGTTAATTAGTTAGTTAGTTTTGATTTATTGTTTTCAGTGGTGGCCACTTACATGTTAGCTGATCATTTTTTACCAAGGTATGTTTACCCAATTAATCACTGCAACAAATAAAACTTGTATTATCAATCAAATCCTGTTAAACCTTCTTAACTTTTTACAGTCTTCTATTGCAGCTGATAAACTTGTATCCATCATTTGTCACATGGAATTAGATTGCGAATCTGTTGTATACGGCACATTTTAGCAAATGTAGCATGTAATTGCTGTTCTATAAATCTTTTTCACATTATGCAAACTTCATACTGCAGAAGTAGTATGAGTGGTATGGTAGAATGCTATTCTGCAATGCCATTATGTAGTTTCAGTTAATGACCAGAAGAGGACCCTCTCTCCTCTGAATTCATTACTTTGTCTTTACAGTAGGACACACCCTTTTCTCTGTCTCATTTTCGACAGTAATCACTTGCTATTTCACTCCTTCTTGGTTCATAGCATGTACTGAAATCTTTAAAATCACATTTTGCTTTTGCTCATACATTCAAAAGCATGACATCATTTTTGGTACAATGATCTGTCTGTGCCGTTTGTGTAATACCCACTAATCACAGAAGTATTTCCCTAGTGTCTTGATGTTTTAGTAGTGATGTTTGTCCCTTAATATCTTCATAATGTTCCCATTTAAAAATGTAATTTTTGTATTCATTATTCTTTCTGTCCTCAAATGAATGAAATGTATTCTTCAGTACCATTTGTTTTGTGTTGGATACCATTGCTATAATTATGATGGAATAACCAGACAAAGTGCATTAGCTGAGTAAATGAAGCCAGCCATATGTGAAACAGAGATGTAATTGTGTGTGTGTGTGTGTGTGTGTGTGTGTGTGTAAGGGGAATTTTTTTGAAGTTACAAACTGGTAATTCCAAGGGTATTATGCTATAAATGTGGTTTATGAGGACATTTCTAGAGTCCCCATAATTCAAATAGCTTAAAAACATATTAAACAATATTTTTTGATAATGTAAAAATTTAGTTTTTTGTGAGGGTTAGGTTTAGGGGTAGGGTTAGAGGATATAATCTATAGTTTGTATAGTATGACAATTATTATGTCTATTGTGAGTCCTCATAAGTATACAGATGCACCAACGTGTGTGTGTGTGTGTGTGTGTGTGTGTGTGTGTGTGTGTGTATCACTCCATCACACTCAGATTAGATTCAGTGCAGTAAAGCCTGATAAATGAATGCCTGCAGCTGAAGCTCTGCATATAATGCGGATGAAACATGAGTCTGTCTGCAGAGTGACCACCGGTGCTCAGGTCTCATACTGACCCTAAATATATTCCTCCAAATCACACTGATGGATGCACAACACTACAGACAGACCACTTAATCAACATAATCACCATCCTCATTTTCATCATCCATACATTAATCACATCCTCATCCCCATCCGCGTCACCTTCACCATCTTTATCATCAGCTTCACCATTATCATAATTTCCTTCTTCACCATCAGCACCATTATCATCATCATCATTTTCATTATCCTCACGCTAATCATCTTCATCATCATTATCACACCACTACATCATCATTAGCATTTTCACCATTATCTTCATCACATCCTTCATCATCACCTTCGTTACATCCTTCACCAACTTTATTATCAGCTTCATCATTTATTATCGTTTCCTTTTTCATCCTCACCATGTTCTCCATCATCATCATTGTATCCAAACCAAAATCACCATTATTTTCATCATCATCATCACCATCACCACCATTATCATCATCATCACAATCACCTTTATCATCATCACCGTCACATATTTATCATCATCTTCATCATCAGCTTCTTCATTATCATTGCCTTGAGTAACATCTTCGTTGTCATCATCATCATCACTGCCTTTCTCATCAGCTTGTTCTTTATCACCATTATCTCTATTTTTATGACATAATCCTCTTCATCATTACCTTGCTCTTGTTCTTCTTTATCATTATTATCATCATCATCACCTTAATCACATTATCATCTTCATCATCATAATATATCATTGCCTCAATCATCATCTTCATGATCGCCATATCATTCAAATTCAGATGGCTAATGCTGGACTATTACTGGCACAAATAGGATAAGCTGGTTATTGCTGCATGTAGATCAGCTTTCAGTGTAGCCATGGTGGGTTTCAGCCAAACCAGCCTTAAAGAGCCCAAAATATCCCAAAGCAATAGGGTGCTTTTAATTAGTCATTGACAGTGGTCACCAGCAGAACCATCTTGACTGATGTAAGCTGTTTTTTAGCAGGTTGTTGGTTGCTCACACAAAGTAACTGTGATTTAAGAAAATTAAACTGCTCAGTTGTTTGTCAAACTCAAGTTTGTTGTAGAAGGAGGTCGCTCACAGGAATGTTGTATCCTTCACATTAACACCACCATTTTTTCTCGATGAATCATTGTGTTTGAGTGTGAATAAGAGGGACTGTAAAATAAGTCAGTTACGCAAGTTACGCAATGTATAATGTATTTAAAAAACTGAACAGGTAAGCCAGGAATCTGATCATGTAAGACTAGAAAGGAACAATCTGTACATAATTATCTGATAAATCCACTGTGATCCATTTACATTAGGACCTCCATGGCCTAAGAGCTTCAGACATGACAGATAGCATCTATATACATTACTAATGGCATTCACTGTAGGTATATGCCTCAGTTTGTGGCTTAGGTAAAAACATCCATCTAACCTGGATCAAAGCCAGCTTGTCCATTTGCCAGCTGAGAGAATATATTGTATATTTCAGATGTGGGCTGCACTGAATGCATTGGACGAAAGGAGCACCGTTCCTTTTGATTCAGACTCTGGAGAAGAAGTGGAGACCTTTGACTAAAACTATAGTCGGACACTTTATATTTAGTACCTTAGCTTCACCTTGTATGAATGTCCCTTCTGTAAGTCAGAATTTTCCAGAGTCATCAGTTTTCAGAATTGTCTGCAGTGCCTACTACAATGAGTAAGTTGGTAAGATGTTCTGCAAGAGGTTTTGGATGTTTTTTAACACAGCATGGAGTACATTGCATTCTGTTTTCTTCACAAAAATGTATTTAAACTTGTCCTTTCTTTCCTTTGTTAACATGATTTTAGTGTGATCAAATCGCTTTCTTTTTATCCGCTTTTCTCCCAATTTGGAATGCCCAATTTCCACTACTTAGTAGGTCCTCGTGGTGGGGCGGTTACTCAACTCAATCTGGGTGGCGGAGGACAAGTCTCAGTTGCCTCCGCTTCTGAGACAGTCAATCTGAGCATCTTATCACGTGGCTCGTTGTGCATGACACCACGGAGACTCATGCTACTCTCCGCGATCCACGCACAACTTACCACACACCCCATTGAGAGCGAGAACCACTAATCGCGACCATGAGGAGGCTACGCCATGTGACTCTACCCTCCCTAGCAACCGGCCCAATTTGTTTGCTTAGGAGACCTGGCTGGAGTCACTCAGCACGCCCTGGATTCAAACTCGCGACCCAGGAATGATAGTTGGCGTCATTATTCGCTGAGTTACCCAGGCCTGATCATTTATCTAAAAAATATCACACGGGATGGCTGAAGGGACTTTAAAGGAGGTAAATGAGCAAATTGAGGTGAGTGGAAATGATAACACAAAGAGAGATGAACAACCTGGATGCAGTTATATTCTTGATCGAAATGTAAGTGATATTACTGTGGAAAGTGTGAAAGTGGATGATATTGAGAAAGTGACTGAGGTTGGAGAAACAGCAGAGATGGAAGAGGATGGACGCTAGGAGATGAGCTGGATATTGTATCTCAATGTACTGATGAAAGTACGAAGGGTCGGGGCCGGTTCCATTCTTTACAAAATACCGGAATCGGATGATCTTCGTGACTTTCAGTTCCATTTACGGTTCCACTTGCGTAAAATTTCTGCCCATGCGGCTGGAACACCATTCTGAAATATTGTGATAGTAAGTCCAGCAGAGCATTTCTGTAGCAGCGCTGCCCTCTGCTGGGTCAAAAGCATAAAACACACAAACAACTGACTCTTATGAGCCAGCTCTGTTGAATCTACAATGCGAAACAGACAGTGCTTCTGGTATGATCAGATTCCAGAAAGAACGATTTAGACGAGCCTGTCCTTTTGAATCTACATTGTGAAATATTCTGCTTCCGGAACAGTCCGATTCCTGAAATTATGACTCATATGAACTGATTCTTTTGAATCTAAAGCGTGAAACATACAACGGCAGTGTTAAAGTGCTATATCTTCATGAACTGGAGAAGCTAAAAGAATTGAAGTGGCAAGAGGTTGAAGTTTTTGATGATGGTCTTGTACAATCCAAGTTCCACACCATGCCCTATAGACACTTTTAAGGACAGATGCTTTGTAGTAAAAACTAGATTTTTACATTTCCAATTGAAAATGTAAGTGGTACATTCCATCCAGTCTTTTTATATGCATAACATTGTGTTTTATCAAGAACCCGAAACTTAAGGCCAATTAGTTGAGACCCATTGACTAGTCAGTTTTGAAACTACTATTCAAAAAACATCTGATCTTGTTAGAGCTGACAGTGCCCTGGGAGGAGAGGATGGAGGAAGCTCAAGAGAGAAAAAGGGAGAAATACCAAGAACTGGTGGAGGATTGTCGGAGGAACGGGCGGAGGACCAGGTGTATGCCAGTAGAGCTGGGCAGTAGGGGATTTGCTAGTTACTCCCTGAGCAAGGCCTACGGTACGCTGGGCATAAAAGGTGCTAATCAAAGAAGAGCCATAGGCAACAACGTGGAGGCAGCAGAAAAAGCATCCAGATGGCTCTGGTTAAAGAGGGGAGAGCAGTGGGGGCAGTAGAATGCCACTTGGACACAGGCCGGAGCCTGATCAGCCTCGGTCGGGTCACCTGGACGAGGGTGTCTGTTGTAAGACCCGAAACACCCAGTGACTCCTGGAAACAACACTGATGATGTGTCCAAGGTTGTGCATCAGAAGATGTTTCTGTAAACCAACATTTTTGCAAAATTATTTTTACGTGGCTCGTTACACGTATCGCATTACGTAACAACTACATTTACAAGCTTGTACGAGTGCAATGAAATTGCGCGGTAGCTCAACTTATATAGCGATGCACTTGTGATGCAATGGAACAGCAATTGCGTTTTCATTTCACATTTGATTTTCTGACACTATCTGTAAGGTTTAGGTTTAGGATATAGGTTAGGGAGATTGGTTTATTTTATTTAAAACTCGAAAGAGCATTAACCTTAAAAATCTCATCTGTTTGGGAGAAAATGCAACTCCCTTTTAGCACCACTCAGTGGACATTTCACCTCGAAACTGCCGCGATACGTGTAAGGAATATCCAAGTATAATTTAGCAAAAATGTTGCCATAGTCACGTAATGTTTATGAGGTTAACATGAGACTTCTTCTTCTTTCGCTGCTCCTGTTAGGGGTCGCCATTGCAGACCATCCGTGATCCGCATATTTGACTTGGCACAGGTTTTACGCCGGATGCCCTTCCTGACGCAACCCCCAGTGGCTGCGGGGCTCTCATTCACACATACAGGGCAATTTGGAGTCTCCAATTCACTTAACCTGCATGTTTTTGGACTTGTGGGGGAAACCGGAACACCTTTACATTTTACATTTAATGCGCTTTTATCCAAAGCAACTTACAGTGCACTTATTACAGGGACAATCCCCCCAGAGCAACCTGGAGTTAAGTGCCTTGCTCAAGGACACAATGGTGGTGGCTGTGGGGATCGAACCTAGTTGAGCCGGGACTCAAACCCGAGACCTTCCTGCTGTGAGGCGAGATTAACATGAGACTAACTATTGTAATTTCCAGAGGAGATGTTGGATTATCTGTGTAACAGATAAGGGTCTAGCTGTCATTCTGAGAGTGGGTTGTGTCATACCAATGCAAATTGATGGTTGTTTGGTGAAAAAGGCCACAATGAGAGTCACATTCATGCTGTGAGAGGGCACAACTTTACGAGACAGCTCTTGGCATCATGCCATGACAAATACACATATGAGTTCCTGATGGGAACGACTATGTTAGTGTGTCTCTTGGTGAAATACTGAGGGGAGGGGAGGAGTGTGTCTCCTGCTTTCTGTTTGTCTTCATCATTGACTCGTAACGTGTCCTCGCTGGCTGTCCTGCATGTCCAGATGTCTTTAGTCTCCGCCTTCCCTTAAGATTCTCTCTGACAGCATTAATGGTTATCAAGGAGAGCACTGAGAGAGGAGTAAAAATATATAGCCAGTGATGCTGGAGGAATTCATCGCCACTCTGCAACAAGAGACAAAACCGTTGATTTGAGGTGAGATTTAATGGCTTATATAAAGATTTTGCTATCAGTAGTTTGTATGGATGGTGTGTTGAGTGTATTTATCATTAGTACCAAAGATCATGTATGTTTTGCTCTGTGTCAGCGGCTGTTCAGTAGCAGTTTATTCTGGGCCACTAATCTCGAATCCACTTTCTATGTGCAGTAGACTGCTGTGTTATGATTACTCAGTTGTCTGGACAGATGCACTTGGATGATGTGCGAGCTTGTGTTGATTTGTATTGTTTTAAGATGTTTGGGTGTAGTGTTGTCACTTTCAGGACCCATGAGCTAATTGTGATGCACTTTGTCCATTTGTTTTTTGGTACTTTTATGAAGTGGATAATGAGTATCCTTTTATATTGTAATTTGCAACTGTTCATTTGTTTTCGTGAATTCGGCACCAGTACGTCGAATGTTCTTCAGCTGAAATCAGTTCTGTGCTGACTGAAATTCTAATCAATGCCCCCAGTGTCCACAGGTGGAGGTGTTTTGTTGAGCATATGGGCACATGTGAGCTCTAGTTTCAGGATGAATAATGACCACAGAGTGGTACCAAAACGAAGAACGCTTATTTTCCTGTATTTAACCCTCTATTGCGCGCATTATGAAATCACTGTTTAAAAAATATATGTAACTTTTTACCTAAATTTAAATGTAAAGTAAATATTGTCATATTGAAGAGCTCAACATTTTCAAATGCCCCATGTTTACATAGTGAAAAGTTGACATGTTGTCACACAATATGGGGTAAGCTGTCACAAGGGGAACCTGCTGTTCATTGATACTGATTTGAGAGAAAAAAAAGTTTTAAATATTCCACATCATAGTTAAAATTGATTTTTGGCGAACTTAATGGATTTGGGGTGGTGGGATGTTTTAACAAAATAGTTTTGTGTTCCTTTGCTATAGTTTTGCATTCTCTAAAAATAACTTTGAGATCCCTTGCAATAAGTTTTGCGTTCCTTTGCAATTATTTTGGGTTCCCTTGCAATAGCTTAATCCATCCCTTATGAAAATAAACCAGTAATTATAGTTGAACTATTTTTGTAAAACCAAAGTAACAACACAATTTACCATGGTTTTACTACAGTAAATGTTGTTGACCTTTGGTATTTGTTGTAAAGCCACTGTAGAATTTTGTGGCACCATAACGGGTCAACAAAAAAAAGTCAACAACAGCGCCACCTTGAGTAAAAAAAAAGCATGTATAATATGTACTGTATGTGAAGATGCATATGGGACACTGATAATTCACCATTGTCACACAGAAAATGAACATGATATAGTAATTATTAGTATGAATATAGTACTCACTTCTCTTTTAATAAACAAAGAAATAGATATCCTGTGATATTAGACATTTAGATATGAAATAATCATAGAAATACTATTTATGGCAGTGCAAAAAAACAAAACACACAACATTACTACATACCTCAGGTCTCTAATGACACTACAGCAATTTTTGCTTTATTTGCTTTATTATTATTATTAAGAGAAATATTGAGGAATACTAAAGAGGTGTGGGCACAACTCCAAAAAAATGGATGAGGCACAGAGGGTGAAATGAGGTCCCGGGTCACTAAAGACATAAGGTATGCATAAACAGTAAAACATAAAGTTAAAACACACACACACACACACACACACACACACACACACACACACACACACACACACACACACACATACGGGACTCATACATAGATTTTATACTGTACAAACTTTATATTCTATCCCTAAACCTAACCCTACCCTAAACCTAACCCTCACAGAAAACTTTCTGCATTTTACATTTTCAAAACCATAATTTAGTATGATTTATAAGCTGTTTTCCTCATGGGGACCACAAAATGTCCCCACAAGGTCAAAAATTTGGTTTTACTATCCTTATGGGGACATTTGGTCCCCACAAAGTGATAAATACACGCTCACACATACACACACACACACACACACACACACACAAATATTGTTTCGTCCAACAGAAATTGTGATAATCAATTGTATAAAACTGCATCTTATGAAACATATTTGTAATGAACTCAGGTTTGGTGGTGGGTTTGAATCCATTTGCAGAAGTTTAATATATCCAAATCAACAGGCAAAGGGAAGGTCAAAAATACAGGCAAAGGTCGAGGATCAAAATAGACAGTCCAAATGGGCAAACAAACCAAAAAAATTATCCAATAAACAAGCAAAGGTCATTACATGAAGCAGACAATATGGCAGTGGAGAAAATGCTCAGTAAGGAAGGTAAGACTGGAAATACTTAGCAATGTGTTGTTGGAAAGCATGGCTCTTTATACATAGCAAACAGGAAATGACTGTATGTAGAAGAAAATGTAGTGTTATCAGGCTCCCTCTGGTGGTTGGAGAAAGCAGATGTTACATAACCCACCTCTATGAACACCTCACGGTGTTATTTGACTGGGTGTCCCCTTGGTCTGGGTGCTGGGTGGTCAAGGTGTGTTCGGTGGAAATCGTGGACAATGGAAGGATCCAGAATGTCCCTGGCAGTTACACAGGATCTCTCCTCTGGTAATCCATATACCCGGAACACATGATGGAACAGTTTCCATGGCTGTGGCAAGACCTGTCAATGGAACAAGACGACAAGCCTTAGAGAAACAGTCAATGATTTCATGAATTGTGGTGAAATTGTTAGAGTTGGGTAAATCTGTGAAAAGTCTACTGATAGATGGGACCAGGGTCTCTGATGAATGGGTATGGGTTCCAGGAGTCCAGCAGATAGTTCTCTGGGTGTTTTCGATGGAGCGCATAATGGACATGACTTGACATACAGTATGAGGTAACATTTTTAATTATGTCTGACCACCATAATGAGTTGCATATTAAGGTAATTGTTCACTGAATACCTGGATGTCCAGCACTGAAAGATGTATGGACCAATTGGATCACACATTGTCGGAGAATGCTTGGGACGTACTACTTGGTTGGTGGACACTTAAGTGGAGGAGGATCTGTTTGCTCTTCCCGTTGGATCTCTTCCATGATGTCCTAGCGAATGGGTGCTACAACCACTGATGGGGGAATGATGGAAACTTGGTTATTTTGATATATGATGTGTCATACCTTCTAGAGAGAACATCTGCCTTGCTTCCAGGATGGTAGGTAACAGTGAACTGGAATCTGGTAAAAAACGGTGACCAACGGGCTTGTCGTGGATTGAGTCTCTTGGCACTCTTGATGTATTCCAAGTTCTTTGGGTTGGTGATAACTTGAAATGGATGTTCCACTCTCTCTATCCAGTGTCTCCATTACCATATTGCAGCTTTCATGGAAAGTAGTTCTTTATTGCTCACATCGTAGTTTCTTTCAGCAGCCATGAGTTTTCTAGAATAGAAGGCACATGGGTACATTCGGCCTGGTGTACTGTGTCTTTGAGAGGGAACAGCCCCAATTCCGCAGTCGGAAGCATCTACTTCAATGGAAAAAAGGTAAGCTTGGTTCAGGATGCTTAAGGATGGGTGCATTAGTGAAGTTGGTTTTAAGGGTGTTGAAGGCGGTGTTAGCAGATTTGTTCCATTGAAGTTTCTTGGGTTTGTACTTGAGTAGTGATGTTAGTGGAGTTACAACGATGCTGTAATTCCTGATAAATCTTCAGTAGATGTTTGCAAAACCAAGAACAGGGACAGATAAAGCCTGATGCTAGGACTTATTCAATGTAGTTTTTCCATAGCCTCTCAGGGTCTCAGGACGTGACCAGGGGTAAACTTTGCTTTTGGAAGGTGCATATTTCAGGAGAAGTTTAATGGCACAATCCCATGGATGATGGGGAGGTAGTTGGGTTGACTTTGCCTTGCTGAAGACCTTGGAGGATTCAGAGTGTTCAACTGGAATAGCTGTAGTGTTGTGAGCCTCTGGGCTTTCCACGCTCGTGGTAAAACATGGTAACGTAATCTTTCAGTTAAACAGTGTTCTTGGCAGTAATGAGACCATTTACTGAGTTCACCTTGATTTCAGAAAAAGCTAGGGTCATGGATAGCTAGCCATGGATGGCCAAGGATTATCTGGTTCTTGGAAGAAGAGATAATGTAGAGTGAGATCTTCTCAGTGTATAGAAATAGTCCAACTTGTAGAGTGATTGGGACAGTTTGTTGTGTTATGCTCTGTCCTATGGGTTCGTTGTCGACTGCTGTCATATTAATTGAAGGGATGCATGGCATAGTAGGGATTTTGAGTTCCTGAACGAGATCATCGTGGATTAAATTGACTGCAGCCCCGGAATCCACTAGCGCTAAAACTAAGTGTGATGTATTAGAAACCTCAATGGAGACGGATAGTGAAATTATAATGAAGGGGAGTAGGAGAGTGTTCATTACTCACCCTTTTCTTTAAGGTGCTGTTGACTATGTTGGGACAGGTATTACTGTGATGGTTGGGTTGACCACTTTAAAAGCATAGATCCTGTAGACGATGATGTCGATCTTCTAGTGAAACTCTAGTATAGCCAATTTTCAAGGGTTCAGTGGACTCAGGAAATGACTGTAGAAGAAAATGTGTGATCAGTATTTGGGTGAGGGCTCCCACTGGTGGTTGGAGGAAGCAGATGTTACAATAATGTGACAACTTGCCCCAATATCAATATACATTTATAAAAGTATACTTTTGGTTAAAAATCTACCTTCATTAAAAAGTATTAACCCTTGTCTGAATGTATGTTGGTGTGGTGACTTCATAATTCCACATGTAGACAATGTCACTGTAGATAGTGTGGACTGTGATGCAATATGATATCTGTGAACCCTGTGGCTCTTGTTATCAATGTCTCTTTCATCTGATCTGGAAGCAGGGTTTGCAGTTTTGAGGGTATTTAGCTCATAATATCACAGAAGTTAGATGTTGAATTAGCTGCTAAATCTCATTGTATTATCAACTTTTAGGTTTATAACAAAAGATGTTTTGATTTTCTGGAGTCATAGATGTATGGCCATTATTATACTATAGATTTACAGTATGTGCACAAGAACAATTACTGAAGTCATGTAAATCTCAGTACAAGCTGAATGACGTAATTTCAACAGAGATGGACAACACTGTGACTCTACAGGCGCAAAAGATGTCCTGTTATTGGGAAAAGTGGGATAGATTGTGCCAGTCACTGGAAGAGCTTGAGAGGTGTCAGGCAGAGCAGGCACTGCCTGCTGGGAGTGCCAAGTGGTGCCAGTCTGTCAGCAGACCTTTGATGATAGCCCTCCAGAGAGGAGCAGCAGATTTGGCCAAGTGTACTGCAGAGTGTCGAAGTCCTAATTAGTATAAGCTATGCAAATGATCAGAGTTTTGGTGTAAAACATGGCAATAGTGATAGTTTAAATTAAAGTACAAAGGGAGCATATTTTGACCACATTTATTGCCACACAATTGCACATTTATAGTGGTTAATAAGAACACTGTAAAACATCTTAAACACACTGACAGTCTGGAAAGTGCTTTGGACAGTCTGGAGTTCTAATTACTTAAGAAGATTTAATTACTGTTGCTTATTGGATGTAAATGGTATATATACACTAGTATACTGTATATGCATAAATACTGTATATACAGTCAATTGGAAATATAGACTTACTGTATATACTTAACTACCAATTGAGTGTTTATTCAACCTTTCATGTCCTAGGGGTTGATGTAATTATAACAAACTGATTTCAACTTTTTTTCTTTTTGTTATATGAAAGTCACATTAAAACTGATTTGCACACTTTTTACCAGGTTTTATTTTAACTATTTATTTATTTTGGTACTTTTCAAATGCCTTTATGTATAGATTTGTACTGTTTTAGCCTTGTCCCAGACCCAGACTTTCAATATTAAACCATGAAAATGAGTTAAAAAGAGTGAAATAAACGTAAACATTAATTTCCACTAGAGAGCACAATACAGTGGTCGAATTGGACTTTACTAATAAGCATTTGCCATATTACAAGACCATTTATGTCAACTGCATAAAAAAAAAAAAAAAAATGTGATGCCAAATGGTTATACCAGGTTCAGTGTCATTTTTCCCCTAATTAAAAAAATTTGACTTCTAAATAAACTAATTGTAATTTTGAAACATAATTATAAAATAATGACCACTCCTGTGAGATGAAGCGTTCAGTCATATCAGTAACCTTATAAAGCTGTTTTATTCTACATGGGGGAGGGACGCCTCATGGGGGCAGCCATGGAAGTTTTACATGATCACCTGAATACTACTCACATTTCCGTCCTGTTATTGGACACTTTCATTCATGAGATTAAATTAATCCTGGCTGGGTTTGAATGATGCAGCATTCAGGCCACTAGGTGTTTGTGTAATTAGACATAATTTCAAAACATTACTGAGTGCGCCTTTAAAAACTGGCAAACAGGTGTTTAGCCTTTAGCCAATCAGAAACACTTACTGCCTGTCAATCATTTTGCATCTTAAGTTTGGCTGATATTGGGTTGCTCAAATTTCTTTTAAGGGCAGGATATTTTTACAGAGGGCATGTGGTTGAAGTTAGCAAAATGGCGGATGTTAGCAAAACTTGATTAAAAAAATGATTGAATTGAAATAACACTTTTGGTTATAAAATCATGAGCCTTTTGTTTTCTTTTTCAAGAATAGTTTGTTTGTTTCTCTACACACTCTGGTATTTATGTCAGAGTCTTGTTGTCATGTTTGTGTTTATGTTTGATTATTTCATAATGCTAAATTCCAGCCTTGCTCAGTATTTATACTGTATAATACACATTTTTGACCTTTACACTTAAGTATTGTGGTGGTACTATGGTACAGTGATGGTATCAGATGGTAATACTATGGTCCTTTGACATATACCATGTTAATTAAATTAATATACTATGGTATTTACATGGTACTAATTGTACATAGTATTACAGTGGTACTGTATATGTCCAAAAACATGGTAGTACTTTGGGACGTTTTGGTACTATTAGTAAGTGTCATATTTTTGGACATGTACCATGGTAATACCATGTTTTTGTAGACATAATACCATGATATTGTTGGTATTGTTGTGTTTACATGGTACCTCAAGGTACATCCAAGAATACTGTTGAACTACCATGGTTCATGTCCAAAATACTAAGTTTTTGCAAGAGAAATCATAAAAAATGACATTTTATTGAGCTAATCAATTTTAATAATTGTATCTCCTTGATGTATCCTTCCAGAGCTTCATCTAGTGACCTTCTTCAACCATGAATTCAGCAATGAACATGAAGACGATGTCTCTGAGCAGCTCTGGTATCCCTCTGCCCCAGAGCCTGACCAGCCTCTCCAAACAGGACACTGTTTGCTTGAGCGGCAGTTTGCATGGTCCAGCAGCCCAGAACTATCAGGATGGAGTAGCATCCTCATTCCCTTCGTCAACTTCAGCTATATCTTCTCAATCTATCTCTAATGAGTTACTCAAAGGGACAGGGTTGAGGATTCAGCCTTCACAGAGAGCTCAGTGGACATCCAATGGCCTAAATAGAGCTTCCTTTGCTCCCCGATCAGTACACAGCAGCCCACATGTGCCAAAAAAAGAGGTTCTCCAATTCAAAAGCACACAGGAGCTACGAAGGGGCTCATTGCCTCAAGATAACTTTAGAGACCTGGACAGACATTCCAACAAGAACTGGAAGTCTGGTCATCATCAATTTAGGAATCTAGACAATGGGGTTGTTGAGTCTTCTGGTACATTGTCCAAAGAGCACCAATGTAAGGAGGTCCTTCGGAAGTCAACCAATGGTAACGTCATATGGGAAACAACTGGAATTAAAAGGGGCTTACAAAGGCAACGGATGAAAATGTTGGCCTGTGATGAAGGAGATATGGATAGGCTTGCTTATAAATCCCAGGTCACAATTGCAAATGCATGTCCTGCAGGCAGGGAGTCTACTCGCATGGTGGCCAGGGCACCTTTAAGATTCAGGTAAGGATGAGTTTATTTTTGTCCATAAATTGAGTGCAACAGTTGAGTCCTGGAAGTAAAAGTCTCATTATTTTTTCTTCCATTGGTGACCCTTTGAGGACAGGCTTGCCGTAAGCTCCGAGGTTGTTAATCGATGGTAAATGTTTCTTTTGAATCCATTTTCAGGATAATTTCAACTAATTAAAAAAAAAAAAAACGTGTTTAATAGTGGAGTTAATCATGAACTTCTCTACACATAATCCTGAAGAGAAAGATCCACCAATCAGAGAATTGTGGCAAATAAAGTGCAACAAAAGAGCTCTGCAGCGACCGCAACTCCCATGATGCACTGTAAATGATGCAATCATGTCGGTCTCCCTACACTCTCAAACTACATATACACTCACCTAAAGGATTATTAGGAACACCATACTAATACTGTGTTTGACCCCCTTTCACCTTCAGAACTGCCTTAATTCTACGTGACATTGATTCAACAAGGTGCTGAAAGCATTCTTTAGAAATGTTGGCCCATATTGATAGGATAGCATCTTGCAGTTGATGGAGATTTGTGGGATGCACATCCAGGGCACGAAGCTCCCGTTCCACCACATCCCAAAGATGCTCTATTGGGTTGAGATCTGGTGACTGTGGGGGCCATTTTAGTACAGTGAACTCATTGTCATGTTCAAGAAACCAATTTGAAATGATTCGAGCTTTGTGACATGGTGCATTATCCTGCTGGAAGTAGCCATCAGAGGATGGGTACATGGTGGCCATAAAGGGATGGACATGGTCAGAAACAATGCTCAGGTAGGCTGTGGCATTTAAACGATGCCCAGTTGGCACTAAGGGGCCTAAAGTGTGCCAAGAAAACATCCCCCACACCATTACACCACCACCACCAGCCTGCACAGTGGTAACAAGGCATGATGGATCCATGTTCTCATTCTGTTTACGCCAAATTCTGACTCTACCATCTGAATGTCTCAACAGAAATCGAGACTCATCAGACCAGGCAACATTTGTCCAGTCTTCAACTGTCCAACTTTGGTGAGCTCTTGCAAATTGTAGCCTCTTTTTCCTATTTGTAGTGGAGATGAGTGGTACCCGGTGGGGTCTTCTGCTGTTGTAGCCCATCCGCCTCAAGGTTGTGCGTGTTGTGGCTTCACAAATGCTTTGCTGCATACCTCGGTTGTAACGAGTGGTTATTTCAGGCAAAGTTGCTCTTCTATCAGCTTGAATCAGTAAGCCCATTCTCTTCTGACCTCTAGCATCAACAAGGCATTTTCGCCCACAGGACTGCCGCATACTGGATGTTTTTCCTTTTCACACCATTCTTTGTAAACCCTAGAAATGGTTGTGCGTGAAAATCCCAGTAACTGAGCAGATTGTGAAATACTCAGACCGGCCCGTCTGGCACCAACAACCATGCCACGCTCAAAATTGCTTAAATCACCTTTCTTTCCCATTCTGACATTCAGTTTGGAGTTCAGGAGATTGTCTTGACCAGGACCACACCCCTAAATGCATTGAAGCAACTGCCATGTGATTGGTTGATTAGATAATTGCATTAATGAGAAATTGAACAGGTGTTCCTAATAATCCTTTAGGTGAGTGTATATTTGCAAATATCTGAATATTTTGCAATAAAATTTAATATATTGTTTCTCAACATCTTTAAATAAATTCTGTAGTGTGATATTTTATCCGTAAATTTCTTATTTGATTACGATTTATGAATCACGGTTAAGCAAATTGTTTTGGTAAAAAAAAATAATCATTTTGATTTACTTGAAGATTTTTACTGTGCACTGTAGTTTGAATGCATTTTTTTTGTGCTGTTAATGAAGAATAACAATAAAACTTGAAAATACGTTGAAAGTAATACTCATTGTCTCTCTCTGCCTCAGGTTGCAAGTTTCAGAGGATGCAGACGTGTCATCTGTTGAGGATGTGAGTGACTGTTCCTCAGACTCTATGGAAGTCTGCTGTGAAGATTTTGGTGAGTCTCTGCTAAAACACTCCATGGTTCATGTTTGTTTTGTAAGCTATCATCAATAGTAACATGCTGAATTAGCTGTAATGACTCCATGTGCTATTTCTAGGCTCACAGGGAGCATGTTATTTAGGTTGTCAATGGTTCCTTGTTCAAAGATCCAAGATTTCTAGTTGAGTCAGGGTCTTGGCAAACCAGGCCTGTTTGTTTCATCAAACATCATTAGACAGGAAATACCGTTGTGGCCAAAAATATTGGCACCCTTTGTAAATATGAGCAAGGAAGGCTGTGAAAAAAATCTGCATTGTTTATCCAAAAATCTAACCTAAAAAAATCTAAAGTAAAACAATTGAAACGGGAAATATCTCATTATTAAATAAATGTTTTTCTCCGAAACGCATTGGCCATAATTATCGGCACCCTTTTATTCAGACCAAAATAACAGCTCTGAGTCTAATGAGGTTGGAGAACACCTGGCAAGGGATCTGAGACCATTACTCCATACAGAATCTCTCCAGATCCTTCAAATTCAGAGGTCAAATTTAGAGAAAAATGATGCATACTGGAAATGTGTCCTTTGGTCAGATGAGACAAAACTAGAGCTCTATGGCCATAGAGATTTTGAGTCTCTATTTGGAGAAAGAAGGGAGAGGCGCTCAACCCAAAGAACACTGTTCCCACAGTGAAATATGGCGGTGGGAGTATAATGCTGTGGGGATGTTTCAGTGCATCTGAAACTGGGAATCTCATCAGGGTTGAAGGAATCATGAAAAAGGAAGACTACGAGAAGATTTTGAAAGACAACCTCAGGCAATCTGCAACAAAACTTGAGTTGGGTCGACATTTCGTCTTCCAGCATGATAACGACCCAAAGCATACCTCACTTCTGGTGAAGAACTACCTCCAAATGAGCAAAGTGAATGTCCAGCAAAGTGAAAGCACAGACTTGAATCCCATAGAAAATCTGTGGGCCACACGGAAGACTAGAGTCCATGCCAGGAGACCAACAAATCTGGAGGAGCTTGAGAAATTTGCTAAGGAGGAATGGGCTGCGACTCCTCAGGAGAAATGCCTTAAACTTGTTGAGAATTACAACAAATAACTAAAGGCCGTTATGCAGCAGAAGGAATAAACTATTGACTATTAACATCAGAGGGCTAATCAGTTTGACCTGTAGATATTTTTATTCTTGGTTATAATTTTGTTTCTATTTGTATTATAAACACTCCCAGTTGCTTGTTTAGAAATGCTATGTTGAAAAAAACCTTTGCTCCATTAAACAGCACTTGGGAATTATTTGAAAAATAACTAAATATTTCAATTTAATAATTATGTCTTCAACTGTGTGTGTGTGTATATATATATATACCAATCCACAAATTTAATATTAGCAAACTTCAGTTTTGGCAAGTCATATAGGACATCTACTTTGTGCATGGCACATGTCATTTTTCCAACAATTGTTTACAGACAGATTGTTTCACTTTTAATTGAATAAACTGTATAACAAGTCCAGTGGGTCAGAAGTCAATTACCTTAATTGTGCCTTTAAACAGCTTGGAAAATGTCAGAAAATGATGTCAAGCCTTTAGATAATTAACCAATAAGCTTCTGATAGGAGGTGAACGTGGATGTATTTTAAGGCTTACCTTCAAAATCAGTGCTTTTTGCTTTACATCATGGGAAAATCAAACATGGAATTTATTTGCACTTTTTGCACCAAATTAGATTCATCTCTAGGAGACAGAATACATCTCCTTCCTGAGCGGTATGATGGCTGCGTGGTCCCATGGTGTTTATACTTGTGTACTCTAGTTTGTATAGATTAATGTGGTACATTCATGCATTTGGAAATTGCTCCTAAGGATGAACCAAACTTGTGGAGGTCAACACATATTTGTCTGAGGTCTCCACAAGTCTGGTTCATCCTTGGGAGCAATTTTCAAACACCTGAATGTACCAAGTTCATCTGTACAAACAATAGTACGCAAGTGTAAACACCAGGGGATCACACATCCATCATACCGCTCAGGAAGGAGATGCATTCTGTCTCCTAGAGATGAACGTAGTTTGGTGCGAAAAGTGCAACTCAATCCCACAACAACAGCAAAGGACTTTGTGAAGATGCTGGAGAAAACAGGTAGACAAGTATCTATATCCACAGTAAAACAAGCCCTATATCGAAATAACCTGAAAGGCTGCTCAGCAAGGAAGAAGCCACTGCTCCAAAACCACCATAAAAAAAGCCAGACTACAGTTATCAAATGCACATGGGGCAAAGATCTTACTTTTTTGGGGAAATGTCCTCTGGTCTGATGAAACAAAAATGTAACTGTTTGGCCATAATGACCATTGATATGTTTGGAGGAAAAAGGGTGAGGCTTGCAAGCTGAAGAACACCATCCCAACCGTGAAGCATGGGGAGGCAGCATCATGTTGTGGGGATGCTTTGCTGCACGAGGGACAGATGCACTTCACAAAATAGATGGCATCATGAGGAAGGAAAATGATGAGGATATATTGAAGCAACATCTCAAGACATCAGCAAGGAAGTTAAAGCTCGGTCGCAAATGGGTCTTCCAAATGGACAATGACCCCAAGCATATCTCCAAAGTTGTGGCAAAATGGCTTAAGGACAACAAAGTCAAGGTACTGGAGTGGCCATCATAAAGTCCTGACCTCAATCCAATAGAACATTTGTGGGCAGAAAAGAAAAAGCATGTGTGAGCAAGGAGGCCTACAAACCTGACACAGTTACACCAGTTCTGTCTGGAGGAATGGGCCAAAATTCCAGCAGTTTATTGTGAGAAGCTTGTGGAAGACTCCCCAAAACATTTGACCCAAGTTAAACAATTTAAAGGCAATGCTACCAAATACTAACAATGTAAACTTCTGACCCACTGGGAATGTGATGAAAGAAATAAAAGCTGAAATAAATCATTCTCTCTACTATTATTCTGGCATTTCACATTATTAAAATAAAGTAGTGATCCTAACTAACCTAAGACAGGGAATATTTTCTACAATTAAATGTCAGGAATTGTGAAAACATATAGTGTGTGTGTGTGTGTGTGTGTGTGTGTGTGTGTGTGTGTGTGTATATCTGCTGAGAGTGGTGGTTGCTAATGTATGTTTCCACAGTTACACTTGCGTCTAAACCTTTTTTTAAACTTGTGGTGGACTTTGGCAGACCACACTGCTCTATAGAGAATATTAACCTCATATCTCACTTACATACCATCAGGTAATACAGGCCAGATATGCGACTGAACAGTGCTGCAATTCTTTGAGTTTAGCACTGTATTCAATACTCTGGCAGAGACCTGTGATGATGGTATATTTGATGGAGAGAAAACAGATATTAACTGAACAAATGTAATTTGTTACATGCCTTAAAAACAAGTGGAAATGTTTCCATTTGTAGAAGTAACTATTACAACAACTGTGTATCCATCCCCATATTTCAGATTTCACTGTGATTTTGTAGCATTGAGGATATCTATATCCTTTTTTTATCACTGTGAAATTGCGGTTGCATGAATGTCACAGGTTTAAAATAAACAAAAGGGACTGTCTTCTTTTTCATTACATTTCTAGTTAATTTTATGTGGCCTATATGTGGCCTATATAAAGAATAATTCACAAGGTATCGTGGGATTTATTGGCCCAGATTGAAAGAGGATTTCTCCAAACCATCAGCCAAGACTACAACTTTTGCTTCATATGTGAGAAAGCAAGATGAGTTTGTTTAAACAACCAAACACGTCTAATTGCTTTTTACATTTTTACAAACGTTTCCATGAGTCATGATGTTGTTGGTGGTTGCCAGGACATTTCTATGTGGCTGCTAAAATGTTCTGTGTGTTTTTTTAGCATGTTGTAACTGTTGCAGTAGGGTGTTCTTATTGATTGTTAGGGTGTTCTGAGCATTTGCTAGGTGGTTGCTTGAGTGTTGTGATTGGTTGCTAGGGTGATTTGAGTGGTTGTTAGATGGTTGCTAGTAGGGATTAGTGATATGGACCAATAATCATATCTCAGTATTTTTAGGCTGAATGCCGATATATACACAATATATCTCTTGGTATTTTCTACGAAGTGGGCTAAATGTTTAGTTGTAAGTCAAAGCCACATGTGAGATGGTAAATGAAGCTAGCAATATGCTTTGTTTCGGGACAGGAGTCTTTTCGAGCTGTGAAGGCTTCGCGGCCGGGGGTAGCAGCAGCAGCATGAAGTTTAACACACTCTTCGAAATGCAGTTTATGTTTGCTCCCACAAGGCACTGTAAAAACCAGGGAGCATCGTTGCTCACTATGTTCATTTACCCTTACGTCCTTGTGTCTTCTGAAGTCTCTCAAGTTGTTAGATAACGAGCACAAGTGTAAAACTATGAAGTCCAACCACTATTTTCTCTTAAAAAGAGATGTTGTTAGTAATTTCTTTCACTCATAATTACCATGAAAGTGATACAATCTTTTAAATAGTTATTCAGTGCCAGTGGTGGCTCAGCGGTAAAGGCTCTGGGTTACTGACCGAAAGATTGGCTCCTTCCTCATGATGCCATCTATTTTGTGAAGTGCATCTGTCCCTCGTGCAGCAAAGCACCCCACAGCATGATGCTGCTACCTCCATGCTTCAAGGTTGGGATGATGTTCTTCAGCTTGCAAGCCTCACCCTTTTTCCTCCAAACATATTGATGGTCATTATGGCCAAACAGTTACATTTGTGTTTCATCAGACCAGAGGACATTTCCCCAAAAAAGTAAGATCTTTGTCCCCATGTGCATTTGCAAATTGTAGTCTGGCTTTTTTATGGCAGTTTTGGAGCAGTAGCTTCTTCCTGGCTGAGCAGCCTTTCAGGTCATGTAGATATGTTTTACTGTGGATATAGATACTTGTCTACCTGTTTTCTCCAGCATCTTCACACGGTCCTTTGCTGTTGTTCTGGGAATGGTTTGCACTTTTTGCACCAAAGGGCCTTGCCAAGATGCCTTGAGCAAGGCCCTTGACTCTTTCTGTTCCAGGGGTGCTGTTTCATGGCTGACCCTGCGCTCTGACCCCAGCTTAGTTGGGATATGCGAAAACAACTGCATTTCATTGGCCATTTACCTGTACTCTGCACAACGACAATAAAGTTGAATCTTAATAGTGAATAAGACATTTACTTGTAGCACACGTGAAGTTCTTTTACTTTGAAGTTGATCTCACGCGACGGATCCAGCGCAAGCAGCAATGTGCTGACAGTTTAAGCGGCCTGGATCGCCTTCTTGGATTGTCACGGAGTAACTGTCATGATTTGTGAATTATTAGAGGAACTTTAGATCCTGATCCTGAAGTTTTGATTCTGGCTGATAAAATACACACTTCAGGGGAAGATATTAGATGAGCGCTCGATGGGAAGAACCATTTCCTGAGGTTTGTTAATTACAGCTTTTAAAACAAGATAACTGCATATTTGCAGATGGTATATAAAATAAGTTTTATAAATATTTGCCTTTTATCATTAGAAAAGAAAGTTAAAAGTTACAGGGAATTGCTAAGGAGAGGCTGATAGAATACATGCTTTAGAGGTAAATAAATGAGCACTGCACAGGGTGCTGGATCTGCTAAACTTTTGTGATGTTTGTTTATTACATCTGTTACATCATATTGCAGGTGGTATATGATATTAGTTTTATTGATATTTGTCTGTGGCAGGGCGGAGGGTGGGGCCGGGTCATGATGCTACACACCCGGCCCCTAATCAGGCTAATTAAGCCCTTGAGAGGGATAAGAGCGACCGGAGACGGGAGTGCAACAGACAGAGATTTACGGTCAGCTGCCCAACACCTGTGTGTGTTTGTGTCTTTTTGGTTCAGTTTATTATTAAACTATTATTTATATTCTCAAGCCAGTTCTCACGTCCTCCTTTCCATTAATCCCTTTACACTGGAGCCAAAACCTGGGAAGGAGGAGGGATGCGCCGTAGTAGACTCCTCGCCACTACCATCCACCCCAATTGAGCAGCCACGGCCATCTGCAGGTGGACGGAGGAGCCTGGCCGCCTGAGTGCGGAGGACTTGCCACCGGCCAAAAGGGAGAAGGGGCTCCTAGCCGACTGCCTGGAGTGGTCAGGGCCGCTGCCAGGGGTGGGGGGGGGACCCTACCAGCCGCTAAACGCAGCGTGGTCGTGACAACCGCTGACTGCGATCGGGATGGGGCTCCTGGCCGACCGCCTGGAGTGGGAGAACTGCTGCCTGGGGTGGGGGAGACCCCTTCTGTGGCCGGAAGACTGCCTCTGATCCACCCGGGGAGACGTGGCTGTCGTCCATTAGAGGGTGGAGGGGGGGTACTTTGCTGTTTCATTGAGTACCCTGTGTTTAAAATATTATTGTTGTTCCCCTCCCCCTGCCCCCTCCCAGATTCAGGAAGGCGGGGATGACCTGCCTTATTATTAAACTATTATTTATATTGTCAAGCCTCCTTTTCATTAATCCCTTTACACAGTTTTTTATCAATAGACAAGGCTGTTGTGGAGAGAGAGAGAGAGAATGAAACAGATGAGCACTTTAACATTATGAGTTCAAACACATCTGCCATGGCTCTGATATGCGGACCATTTAAATGAGACTGTGTTGCACACCAGTTTATTATTGTAGTAACACGGTTGCACGTAACAACAAAACAAACCGTGACTGGTCATTTACATGTTTTGGCCGATTTATCAGTGTGTAATCTGAGTTGTTTTTAGGTGATTGGTATGGTGTTCTGAGTGGTTATTGAGTGTTTGCTAGGTGGTTTCTAGGGTGTTTTGAGTGGCTGTTAGGTGGCTGCTAAGGGGTACTGAGTAGTTACTGGGTGTTTCCCTGGGAAACACCCAGTAACCACCAAAACACCCTAGCAACCACCTAACATGTTTTGGTGATTACTGGGTGTTTCCCAGGGTGTTTTTAGTGGTTGCATGGGTGTTCCAAGTTGTTATTAGATGGTTGCTAGTGTGTTTTAGTGGTTGTGAGGGTATTCTTAGTGGTTGCTAGGATGTTCTTAGTGGTTGCTAGGGTGTTTTGAGATGTTATTAGGTGGATGCTAGAGTGTTCAGAATGGTTGCTAGGGGGTTGGCAGGGTGTTCTTGATTTTTGCTAGAATGTGTTTTTAGTAGTTGTAAGGGGGTTCTGACTAGTTCCTAGGGTGCTCTAAGTGGTTTGTTAGGTGGTTGCTAGGGTCTTCTGAGTGGTTAGTCTCTAGGATATGGTCTCTAGATATGGCTTGGCTATGGGATCTATGGGATTTTTCTTTTGCCCGTTTTTTAAAACCAGATGAAAATCGATAATTAATGGCACACTCTCTCAACAACTGCACAGTGAAACTGACTTTGAACGCACAATAGAATAAAGTGTGAACACACCCATAGAAGATTTATTCAGGCACATAAATGCCTTTGCCACTCCCAACTTTTTGCATAGACCACCAATATCAATCTGTGGTTTAGTGTTTACAATACATTCTCTATCTAGAACTAAGAAGCAAATTATTCTCAATTAGTCTTATGACAAATATATTCAGATGTGACAGTCCTTACAGTTCTCTTACGACAGGTTCTCTCGTATTGCGTAAGCTAGCTTACGCTACGGGAAAGATTAATCTTTTTTGAGATATTGAAGCCAAAAAATTATCCTTAATTTTTGTATCCATTGTCAACGCAGTGCGGCAGCTGCAGACCTTGAGCGGGCTAGCTAGCGAGCTCATAGGTTGCTCTGCGGCAACTGCTGCAGCCTATAGACGAGCTTGGGCGAACTCGCATCCAATGAGAGGCGTCCGCGCACTCACTGCATCAAAGCCCGCCAAAATGGGCGTGACTAGAGTGCATATAAGCGTAGTTCGTAGGCTGGAACCCTGATTTTCATCTCTTCAGCGAAGCTCTTCGCATCGCTGACCTGGAAGCCGGGTCGCCGTTCGAGGGGCATCAAGCAAGCGTGGACAGCGCTAGAAGAAGCCGGCCGTCTCAGCCACCTTCAGCCATCCTGCGAGCTACGCCATCCGACGACGTATCCTTTTTATTCAACAAGCTAGTTCTTACGAACTATTCACAAAAGAGTACGAGCGTCTTTTTCAAGATGCCTCGTTCCACTTGCGCCTCATGTCACGCCCTTCTCAGCACCGGAGACCGCCACATCATCTGCGCTCTCTGCCTGGGACTGGGACACGCAGAGCTCGCCCTCACTGAGGGCGGATGCGATTTCTGCGAGGAGCTACTGATGTCGACCCTGCGGGCTCGACTCGAAGCGCTCAAAGCAGAAGCCGCCGCGCCGCAAGCCTCCTCCTCGGCCCAGGAATCTAGCAGGACCCGCGCCGGAGTCGAAGGGGAGTTAACACGCCTCCTCACACAGGCCGTCGACCGCCTCGGGCTCGAGTGGTCACCGCCCCCTGAGCAGGCACCCAACAGACTCGACGGCTGCTTTCTTCAAAGCCATCGCCGCTCCCTTCCTGCTGGAACTACACGGAGCTTGCAAAGTCGTGGAACGCTCCTTTTTCGGCCAGGTCCCGTTCCCACGTCTCCACCTCTCTCGCGTCGGTGGACGGTGCCACCGAGAGAGGCTACTCCTCCATCCCCCCGGTCGAGGACTCGGTAGCAGCACACCTTTGCCCGCCCTCCGCGAGATGGCGGTCTAAGCCTGTGCTCCCGTCTAAGGCCTCCAGAGCGACTTCCGCCTATGTTGGCCGCGCCTATTCCGTCGCCGGCCAAGCCGCATCTGCTCTGCACTCCATGGCCGTTTTACAGATCCTACAAGCGGACCTTCTTCGGGAGTGGGATGAGAAAGGCAGGCACCCAGAGGCTGTTACTGATCTACTGGCGCGACAGACCTCGCCCTTCGCGCTACCAAAGCTGCAGCTCAAGCTCTAGGGAAGTGCATGGCCTCGCTGACTGTGACCGAGAGACACCTGTGGCTAATGCTAGCCGACATGGGAGAAGCAGAGCGCTCCACGTTCCTCAACGCACCGCTCACTCCGACCGGTCTCTTCGGCTCCGCAGTGAGTGGCATTGTTGACCGCTTCTCAGAAGTCCAGAAAGCCACTCAAGCCATGAACCTCTTCCTGCCGCGTCGCGCTAGCTCCTCTGCAGGCCGCTCACATGATCAGCCTCCTGCACGAGCCTCTTCACAGCGCCCAGCTCAACAAACTCAGACTGAAACTCAAACGCTGAAACCAGAGCAACCGAAGTCTTCCTAACTTTGTTGAACAAACGACGGCTCAGTCCCGCCGCGGCCGGACCACCGTCAAAGCTTTGCCCCCTGTCAGTCCCCTTCTCTCAGGCTACTACAGTGGTGAATTTAGCAGCCAACAAGCCGGTGACACTGCCCGCTTGCCTGCACTCAAACGCCATTTTTACGGCGACCCAAATAAATCTTGTAAAGAGCAAACATGTCTTATGTGTAGAACATGTGCCCACAACCCAGTGTTCACCCCTACACACAAGCATAACACATTCCGTGCCCCTATCAGAGCACGCTCGCATAAAGCGGTTACGACCCGCTCGAGCATTAGAGTCAATGAAGGCGCCCACGAATGCGTGCACGCGCCCATTCTCTGGCCGCTCTGTCACACGACCAGCCCTATGTGTAGAAAATGTGCCCACAATCCAGTGTTCACCTCTACACACAAGCACTACATGTCTCGTGTCCCCACCAGAGCATGCTCACATAAAGCGGTTACGAACCGCTCGAGTGTTAGAGTCAATAAATGCGCCCACGAATACGTCGTGGCGCCCATTCTCTGCCCGCTCTGTTACACGGCCAGCAAACATTCCTCTGTGTGTAAGTCCCATGTCCATGACTATGCTTGCGCATCAAGTAACAGATGTGACTCTTTCCCCATTCACAAAACAGCCTGTTCATGCTGTCTGCGAGCAATCATGCATAAACACACTAAACGCGCTCACACATTTTGTTCAGCGCTCTGTGTGCGGCAATCAGAGCGAATTGGCCATTCACCCTCTAGCGTTACGCTTCAAAGCGTGGGAAGCTATTCCAGGGATATCCAAGTGGGTGTTAAGCACAATACAACAGGGCTATTTGCTACAGTTCGATCGCCGCCCTCCTCGCTTCAGAGCTGGCTCGAAACCACTGTGAACACGGAAGCAGCGTGCATGCTCCGTTCAGAAATAGCAAGCCTTCTGTGCAAAAGGGCCATAGAGAAAGTGCCACCCTCTCTGAGCTGAGTCGGGGCTTTACAGCCGTTATTTTCTTGTTCCCAAGAAAGACGGCGGCCTCAGACCCATATTAGATCTCAGGGTTTTGAACAAGGTGCTTGCAAAAAGACCATTCAAAATGCTTACAATCAGGAAACTCTTCGCGCATGTGCGCCAGGGGACTGGTTTATTTCTCTCGATCTGAAAGATGCATACTTTCAGATTCAGGTAAATCCCGTCACAGGCCATTCTTGAGATTCAGCCTGACGGCCAGGTTTATCAATACACCGTCCTCCCGTTCGACCTGTCCTTAGCACCCCGTACTTTCACGAAGTGCATGGATGCGGCGCTCGCACCCCTGCGAAGTCAGGGTTTGCGAATTTTGAACTATTTGGACGACTGGCTGATTATGGCACAGTCACATATGGAGCTTATGTCTCACAGAGCAGTTCTCCTCAGCCATCTGAACAGTTTGGGTCTTGCAGTCAATTGGACCAAGAGCTCACTACAGCCCAGTCAGACAATTTCCTTCCTTGGAATAGAACTAGACTCCGTGGCAATGATGGCTCGCTTATCTACACAGCGCGCGCGCCGTGTTCAGCGACTAGCCGCATCTTTTCAGATGAACAGCCTCACGCCTCTGAAGAAATTCCAGAGAGTGCTAGGTTACATGGCCTCAGCCGCAGCAGTACTTCAGCTGGGTTTACTGCACATCGCCCGCTTCAGCATTGGCTAAACACCAGCGTCTCGCCGGGCTTGGGCCACAGGCCGCCAGCCCATCAAGGTGACTCAGACCTGTATATCAGCTCTGCAGCCCTGGACAGTGGCCGAATGGTATCAGCGGGAGTGACAATGGGAGCTGTATCTCGCCGAAAAGTCATCTCGACAGACGCGTCCAACACGGGTTGGGCGCGGTCTCGCGAGGGCTCTCCGGTTTTCGGCCTATGGTCAGTTCAGGAAAAGCTCCTTCACATAAATTGTCTGGAAATGATAGTGGTCGAGTACGCGCTCGTGCGCTTTCTCCCGGTCATTCAGGGTCACCACGTCCTGGTCCGTTCGGACAACAGATCTGTGGCATCCTACCTAAACCATCAGGGCGGTGTCAGATCCAGGAACCTCTTCCATCTGACGAAACGCATACTGAGTTGGTCCCAGTGCCACCTGCGCTCGCTGAGGGCAATGCACGTACCAGGCCACCTGAACGACGGCCCGGACAGACTGTCCAGAGACAATATTCCCCCAGGGGAATGGTCCCTGCACGCTCAAACAGTCCAGACGTTATGGCACCTATTCGGCAGAGCAGAGATAGACCTCTTTGCGTCCAAAGAGAACTCTCACTGCCCAATATTTTTCTCGAAGCGAGGACGCGCTGGCCCAGGACTGGCCCACGCCCGCTTTACGCCTTCCTTCCGTCTCGCTATTGCCACAGGTAATGCAGAGGATCAGGAAACGCGTCACTCGGTGCTCCTCATAGCCCCGCGTTGGGAGAATCAGACATGGTTCCCGAGCTTACGCAGCTGTCACTGACAGCGCGTAGCCCATCCCAGTGAGAGCAGATCTCCTCTCTCAAGCTCGCGGCACAATCTGGCATCCCCACCCAGAGTGCTGGGCGCTGCATGCGTGGGTGATCAACGACTACCTGTCGCTCTGCCAGAAGGAGTAATAAACACCATCATAGACGCTAGAGCCCCTTCCACGAGAAGACTCTATGCGTCAAAATGGTCTGTGTTCTCAAAATGGTGCACCGACAGAGACTTGGACCCGCGGACATGTGGGGTGTCGTCGCTGCTCGTATTTCTACAAGAGCTGCTGGATAAGGGCAGATCCCCATCCACGCTCAAAGTGTATGTGGCGGCCGTTGCGGCGTTCGCTGAACCCCTGCACGGCCAGTCATGGGGAAAAACAAGCTGGTCATCCGCTTCCTCAGGGAGCTAGAAGGATGAACCCCCGCGCCCCATCGGTTCCTATCTGGCATCTTTCTATAGTTCTCGAAACTATGAAAGCCCCCCCTTTCGAATCACTTCAATCCGTGGATTTGAAATACCTTTCACTCAAAACCGTTTTTCTGACTGCCCTGTCATCAGTCAAACGTGTGGGAGACCTTCACGCGCTGTCTGTCAGCGCTGCGTGTCTTGAGTTTGGACCAAGTGACTTAAAGTCATTTTAAAGCCTAGACACGGCTATGTTCCCAAGGTGATCGGTACTCCTTTCAGAGCACAGGTCATTTCCCTATCGGCGCTGCCAGCACCCGATAGCGAACGCGACGCCAATCTCCTTTGCCCTGTCAGAGCACTGAGATTGTATACTGCGCGCTCCGCCGCTTTCAGACGCTCTGAGCAGCTTTTCGTTTCGTTCGGAGGGCGCACCAAAGGTCTCGCCGCCTTGAAACAGACACTATCTAGATGGATAGTGGACGCTATTGCTGCTGCATACGCGTCAAAAGACCTGCCATGCCCGTTGGGCATTCGGGCTCACTCCACTAGAGGCATGGCATCCTCGTGGGCATGGTCCAGCGGGATTTCCATTCACGACATATGTGTGGCAGCGGGATGGACTTCCCCCTCCACCTTTGTCAGATTTTACAATATGGAAGTGCCCGCTCTGCAGGCAAAACTACTAGCGGTTTAATACGCTACAGCTCCCCTGGTGAGCTGCACTGATGGGACACATTCCACACAGACCGGCACCAATTTTTTGGCTTCAATATCTCAGAAAAGATCAATCTTTCCCGTAGCGTAAGCTAGCTTACGCAATACTCGTTCCCTCATCTAGAGAGAACCGAGGTTACGTTAGGTAACCGATACGTTTGTGTTCACATGATTTCAAGACTAATATACAACATATGTTCAATGGAGACAAATACCTTTATGACTTTTCAGCAACATATTTGGAGAATCCTTTGAGAAATATAATTCCCCACAGGGTATCTTTGTCAATGGCTTGATTGTTTTTACATCATCCTGTTGAACTACATTGCATTAACATAACTTAAATTAAAGTTGTGAAAAATGTGCATTGTGTTCTTCATTTTATGATGTAATTGGGAAGAGCCCCATAGAATAGGACAGCCACACGTGACGAATGAATACAAAAGACTTCATTCTTCACAGCCCTCTTTTTCCTCTTCAGTAAAATTCAATGACTTATTTGGCATCAGAATCACCCCACATGCCCTTAAGGACAGAACAAATGTGTGTGGCCCTCCTACAGTGCAGATCAATGAAGTCATTGTATCAAACTGGTCAGTTGTATCTAGCTGGTTATGGGTGAATCAAAAGAAACAGTTCACCTAATAATGGCATTTCTGTCATTGTACTCAAGTTCTAGATGTTCCACCCAAAATACTCTCTTTATTCTGTGGAACTCAAACAGAGATGTCAGGCACAATGTTAGCCCTAGTCACCATTCAAACTTATTTTATGGATAAAATGCAAGAAAATGGAATGGTGATTGATACTAACATTCTGCCTAACAACTCTTTTTGTGTTCCATGGAAGACTAGGTTATCACATACCAGAAACTGAATTTGTAGCATGCTGTTACCTTATTTACAGCATCAGTGTGCTTTGTGCATTGCAGTATGACAAGACACGGCCATTTTAATATGTATTGTGATGTAGGTAACAGCGTTGCTATAGTGACAGCTTCTCCAGCAAAGCATTGCAGAGTATTCCAGAGAGAGAAGTGTATAGAATATCATGAACAGTGATGCTAGGGATCATCTAAAAACAACATATCAGTGTACATTATGAAGTGTAGCTTGATGATATGAGATAAGCTTGCTGTAATGGAAAACATCTGGAGAGATTTTGATGACTTTTTATGGATTGATTTTATGTTTTATTATTGATATTTATTTATGTCATTCATCCATTCATTCATTCAAGCAGCATTTTCATCAGATTTAGTTTGAAATGCACAACTTGCAATTTAAAGGGCAATCCTTTTTCTTTGCAGTAAACATATCTAATTATCTTTAAAATAAGATAAATTTAAAGCAAAACCTCCTTAACCTATATATATATATTTATATAGTAAATTGTTTTACTAAATGTGTCTTTTTACTGAATGTATACATATTTAATTTTGTTGGATTGCCAGGTTGTTTCATTTGTTCACTATATGTTACAACTATATTTATTATTATTATTATTATTATCACTCACTCTCTCACTCTCTCTCTCTCTCTCTCTCTCGATTGACAGACAGATAGATAGATAGATAGATAGATAGATAGATAGATAGATAGATAGATAGATAGATAGATAGATAGATAGATAGATAGATAGATAGATAGATGGGGGAGGGGTGGAACAATAGAGATGGAGAAAAAGATGGAAAAAAAAAGATGGACTGGATTCAGTTTAGATTCAGGCTTTGCAATTTGCCATCTCCCCCTAACATCTCACACATTCTGCTGAGGCTGAGAGACGCACAGGAAAATGCAGCCGAGAGAGAGAGAGAAAGAGAGAGAGGGAGGGAGAGAGAGAGAGAAGGGGGGAAGGGCCGTTGCATTCAACACTGTCATTCGGGTGCTGCATGGCTCAGCGGCAATTCAGTTTGGTGAAGGGAGGAGAGAAACGAGAGTGTGAGTGAAAAGAGGAGAGAGAAAGGAGAATCAAGGCGGCAGCTGCTGCAGCCTGACTGGAAGGTTCAGTGAGGAAAGGAAAAAAAGGAATTGACAAGAAAGAAAGAGCTGAAGAATCGTCTTGCTCTATGTTCTTGTTCCTGAGTTATCTGGCCCTAAATGTGTTTCGATAGAGGAAAACGCTTGGGGGTTGAATAAAAGGCAGGAAGACGCAGGGGACGTCAAAGTCTGAGCTTGCAGGAAGTCAAAGGTGTGGGCATGGCTGCCAAGAGAGGCAAGTCTGGCATGCCACAGAGTGTGGCAAGGAGCGAGCTGAAGGTGTACCGTGTTGGCAGCACAGAGGGTCGCATCCCGGTGCCGTCCAACCTCCGCAAGCAAAGATCCCTGACCAACTTGGCAGTGCTGACGGATGCTGAGAAGAAGATGCAACTCTATGAGCCCAAATGGTGTGACGATATGAGCAAGGCTGCCTCGGGCCACCTGAAGATGGGCAATCCCAAACCAGCGGGCGGAGGAGGGGCAGGTGGTACCCGACTCTCTCGCAACCTCTCCAAATCGGACCATTCCCTATTCCAGGGCAAACCCAAGTTATTCACCCCTCTGGCAGCACCTGGGACCTTGGGCAAGGGCCTAAGTCGGATCCCTCGGGGCCCTTACGCGGAAGTAAAACCCCTTAGCAAGACATCCGATGATTGCAAGTCTGACGATGATATCCTTTCCAGCAAAGCCAAAGCGAATGCAAAGAAGGGATCTGTTGGGTTTTACGGGGACCCTGAAGGCAAAAGTCAAGGTGAGGAAGGAGGTGATAAACCCTTCCTCAAGGTAGACCCAGAGTTGGTGGTCACGGTACTTGGAGACTTGGAGCAATTACTCTTTAGTCAAATGCTTGGTGAGTATGACTTTGCCTCTTTGCACCAACCTAGTCTTATAGAATCACGTTACTATACCTATAGAATCACATTTGTATTTTGTAACCAACTTAATTTACAAATTTGTTCCAGTGTGATCAAAATGTGAGGTAGCTCAACTGATAGAGTGTTGCACTTGTGATGCAAAGGACAGGGGTACGAGTCCTGAAGAGCATGCGAGTTGACATATCCACCACAAAATGACGTGGTTTCTTCAGCAATTGTGTTTATCATCTCACATTTGTTTTTCATGACACTATCGGTTACCTAAAGGTTTAGGGTAAAGAGGTCAGTTTTGTTGATTTCAATCTCGATAGAGTATTAGCCTTAAAAAGCGCAACTGTTTGGGAGAACAATGTAACGATTTATTTAACGTCACATAGTGGAAATTTCACCTTGGAACTACAGCGATATGTTTAAGGAGCCACGTAATATAATTCTAAGAAAGTTATTCTGCAGTCACAAATTTTTCATGAGATTTTTAGCACAGTCTGCAACTTAAGGAGCGTAAACATGACTCGTGTCATTACTGCCAAATACATTGAGCTATACGGAGTGAAGCATCAGCGTCAGCGTTGCCCCCCAGCAGTGCCGTGTTACGTTCTATGAAATGCGTTTCATCTGGAGGTGAAACCGGGGCTCTCAGTCCACACTGCCTTTTGCAAGCATTTTCCATAAGTTGCTCGTCCACACTGAAATTTATAAAAACTCTTAAATCCTATGACTGCACATGCTGTAATACGGGCTGTTTGAGTATTTCTGTAACTGCTGATCTCCTGGGATTTTCACACACGACAGTCTATAGAATTTACTCAGAATGGTGCCAAAACCAAAAAACCTCCAGTGAGGGTCAGTACTGTGATGAGAGAGGTCAACAGAGAATGGCCAGACTGGTTTGAACTGACAAAGTCTACGGTAACTCAGATAACCACTCTGTACAATTGTGGGAAGAATATCATGTCAGAATGCTATTTTAAGATGCGGGTTGGTGCTGTTTTGGTGGCACGAGGGGGGACCTACACAATATTAGGCGGGTGGTTTTAATTTTGTGGCTGATCAGTGTATTAATAATTAAGTTGTACGGGATTATTTTAATTAGAATGAACCCTGAAATAGACATGGGACTACTAATTTGAAATGTCTGTGCTTCCATTTGTGGACACACCGACGGATGATTCGCTGAGAATGTGATTCTGATTCAAACTGCTAACATGAGTTCAGTCCTGAGATCTTTTCAGGGGATTCATAAAAAAAAAAACCTGGTTCAAAAGAGTAATTTGGTCACGTCTCTCTCACGCTGGGTTTGTTCTTGCATGCGGTGCAGCAAGCTCATCAAAACAGAGCAGGTGAAAAGCGGCTCGAGACACAATGACGGTGCGCACTCTGAGGATGTACTCAATAACTTGCAAGATGATATCTGACAAAACTGCATATGAACGCACACAACCCGACTGTCGACAATGGCGGCTAGATTATAAATGATTGCACAATCAGTTACATTTGGTTGCATTTGTGACTATTTTAGCTGCAGTCTGGAGCCCTGGCTTTGAATCATACTTTGCCATATTAATACAAATAATTGGATGATGCTTTTATTTTATTGGATTATCTACAAAAAGATTGCATGATATTCTATAAGGAATAATGCTTGTTATAGTTTGTAAGCAGTCATGAGGCAAACTCAATTGCAATAATCAGGAGGTATGTCTGTTGCATTTGCTACAAAAATCCCATATTGTTTATTTGTTTTTTTATCATCCTCTAAAGACTGCATGTCTTATATTGTGCATCATTTCTCAAATGCATGACCTCTATTTTAAATTGTATCCAGACTTAATAACCAATTCCTTGACCTGGATTATTGGAATGTTTGCCTGGAATCAAATTTTCGATGTTTCCTTCCCACTTAACCTACTTGTATTGCGTAAGTCAGTACGGTTAAGACAATATAAATCCTCAATGAGTTAATAGACTTATGACGGTAAACTAATGACCTGGATTATTAAAATGTATTGGTCAATTTTGAAATGTAATTTGTAAATGGTTCTTTGTAGGACATCAAAAGGAATTTAAATCTTTTTTAAAGGATTTGCAAACACCTATAGGCATTATTCCATGGTAATACAAGTTCGAATCGGTTTCAGTTATGATCCAATAGGTGCATACTTCTTTATACGTTTAAATTTAGTGCAGTTACCACAGACACTTACATAGCAGCATTTTGAGGATCTCTCTGTCAACCAATCACCACTGAAGTGCAAAATTGAGCATAATGCCATTAGGACAATGTAACTGAATCTAGGACTCACTAAATTTAGACACTTTAGAACATAATGAGCTACAGAGCAACTTTTACATTCAGGAAAACATGCATCACAAGATCTCTCTACGAGTGCTCCATTGATTCTCAGTAATAAAATATAATCTTTCTTCTAACTATAATCACCCGCAGAGTTTATGCTCATTTATGCGTTCTGCATAATAAACCTCTGCACAGTAGTCCACCCTATGAGCTTTTCTGCAGGACTATATGTGGCACACTGCATCTGCACAAATGCATGCTATTTGTGGTCACAAGACTGAATTTGAACTTAGAATGAATCATTGGTTTCCTCCGTACATTCACAGCTGCTATTGTACTGTACAGCTGTACCAGGGTCTAAATCTATGGGAAAACCAGGCTTAAAATATCTGTGGGAGACAATAGATTGAATTGAGGAAGAGTTGTGAAATATAAACGCATGGCCATATTAGGTTTCTTTGTGCATCCTGGAAATGAGACATAGGATGTGTTAAAATGGCAAGCAAAAGCAAGTGACTATAGAGATATGAGAGATTCGAGCAGAGGAGCAGGGAGCCATTCACTCCATTAATTAGCTCAAAGTGATCATGTTGACATCTATAACTGGACTCGACATTGACAGATATGGGTTTTTCCAGTGGGCAATACTAATACCACTATCTAGAGAGCAGTGTATATAATTAATATTAAATATAATACAATTTATTGATAGCAAACAATATGTTGGTTAGGGTTATAATGGACAATAAAGATAATTAATTTATTGTAAACAGAGTAATCATTCTGGAAAAATTATTTATAGGCTACATAAAGCAAGTATGAATTCCAGGGAGGTTTTATTTTTACAGAGTGTCTATTTGCACCCCGGTGTAAATAGCATCTGCCACACAGTGCAGCTATTCGCACCCCAATAGTCTGGTGGAATCAACAAACTATCCATTAGATATCGCTGCAGTGGCGCGGGGTGTAAAGACGGTGTGTGAATGTGTACTGTTGTCCTAGCGACCGCGATTCGAATCCGCGTTTTGTCCCACTCTTTTCCCCTTCCGATTTCCTCTTTGCACTCTTAATATTTCCTTTAAAACTACTTAATATATTAGATAAAAAAATACATAAATGTTGATTTCATTGCAGTGATTTGGTCACGGTGAACGTCGGAGAGTGCAGAGAAGGGGTTTGATCAGGAGGCGGAGTCTGTCGTTCACACTCGTTCCCGTGTGAAACCATGGTTACTGTAGTAAAACCAAGGTTATTTTTTCTAATGTAAGGTTAAGGTTAGGTTTAGGGGTAGAGGTTAATGTAGTTTGCCTGTGGGACCCTAAATATACACAATTAACACACTGCAGTGATGCCCATACTGTATGTTAATATTTAAATATGGGTGCAAATTGCCAAACTTTTATTTTATTATACTTGTAAGAATACTAGTAAGTTATTAAATGTTTATTTTGATGTTTAAGTTTCTACTCATCTTTAACTGAAAATTTACGCCTCATTGTCTTGATGCATTATTACCTAGTTTGTTAGAAGATTTTGGAATAAAAATCTTAATGATAGCAAATGAGATGTAAATGAACACCTAAGAGTTCTCACCTCTACCAGGCGTTCTGCTCACATTACTCCTCTGCTTCATGACCTTCACTGGCTACCTGTGGCATCATGTATCCACTATAAGGTAGTGCTGCTAACATTCAAAGCATTAAATTGTCTTGCTCCCCAATATCTGTCTGACCTACTCTACCCTTACCGTCCTGCCCGGTCCCTTAGATCAGCTGAACTTGGTTTACTGTCCATCCCTCGTTTCAGGTTGTCTACTGTAGGTGGAAGGTCTTTCAGTATTAATGCTCCTCAATTATGGAATTCGCTACCTCTTACACTACGTAATACCTCATCTTTGGCTACTTTCAAGACCCAGTTAAAAACATATCTATTTAACATGCATTTTTGATAAGGTGACTCTGTGTCGTATGTGATTGTAATGTATGTGAGCGTGTCTAAATGTATTTGAAATGTACAATGTAAAGCGACCTTGAGCTATGGAAAGGCGCTATATAAATAAAACTTCTTCTTCTTCTTCTTCTAATGTACACAACTTTTGCTCGTAATTAACACCAAAAATATTTAAAAACATTAAATGTGTATTATCTATTAGCAAGGTCATTGTCAAATGTATTGTTGGTATATTTTGGAACTTACACAAGAGAAATTTACCACTACTTTTAATCGGCCAGTTACTGTAGGTGCAGTTACTGGCCAAATATTGACAGATTAATCAGCCTGACCAGTATAAACAGGTATCAGTCTATTAATATCTGCACATATGCTTGCATCTGATGCAGTCGCCCACTTTGTGACTCAAATATCCTGTCGAAGAATCTGTGGTCCAGCCTGCCCTTGCAGATGAAAGCATATGGAAATAGAGCATAAATTAAAACTTAATCTCTCATGCTGTCAAACGCAGAGCAGCACTGCAGCAGAGTCGGGCTCCATTTGACCTCAACTTTATATCAATACTTACCTGAGTGTAATGTAATGCTGTTTTATAAAAGTGCATAAAATATTGTCATCTTGTCACCTAATTTACTAATACCACCATGCAAGTCTCTCTAGTGATGCTATTAGCAAGAACACGTGTTATTTCCGTCATGGGAATGGACTTGATTGACCCGAGATATGTGTTGTCCGGTAAGCTCTCTCTCTACTGTATGTCTGTAAAGCAGTCCAGTCGTTAATAATGTCAGGGCAGGCGCTGTGCCTAACTGCAGCATGAGATCGATTGGCCATGCTGTTGACATGCTGACTGCCGCCTGTGCGAAAGGTCTGATCCTCATTGCTGCTTACTGCAACAGGAATAGACCGTCTGACTGACATGTAAAGCATCCAACCTCAGTATGTTTTGTGTTTGCGTGTCATTTAGGGGCATGTTTATCTGAAAGTTTATCGGATTGAAAAGCAATCATTTAAATGATCGTGCAACAGTCTGTATGGATGGTTCTACACAAAATACTGAACACAAATCTGAAAATGTGGATAGACTTTGTGATCATAATTTCTGCCGGTCCAAAACTAATAAGTACTGATTATTTCACAGACAAAACTCAAGAAATAAAGCGGAATATTGAGTTTTTACTGCAGATACACAATGTTTTGCTGTTATCTGTGATCTGGCCAATTTTGAGTAATCCAGTAACTATTTCATCCTCAAAAGTGGTGGAGTGGTGGTGGCATAATGGGCTAAAGCACATAACTGGTAATCAGAAGGTTGCTGGTTCGATCCCCACAGCCACCACCATTGTGTCCTTGAGCAAGACACTTAACTCCAGGTTGCTCCGGGGGGATTGTCCATGTAATATGCAAAAGCGTTCGCATTATCAAACCTTGTGAGCACAATCTTGAGTCAATGGCATGACGCTCATCACGCATCATTGATACACAGTATCAGCCTATTTTTAAGGTTGACACATTCCAAATTCATAACAAAATTCCATCAAATTGAATTGCATAATCTTTATCAAAATTAAATTAAGGTTTATTAATTACATTTAGTTAAAGATACACATGTTTTCATGTTTTAATGCATGTTACTTGATGCTTACACCATATGGCCTTTTTTAATAATAATATATATTTTTTTAAATGCCGTAAATATTTTTCAGCAATGTATGAAACCACCATGGACAGAAAGATTACATTTGTACAAACTGAAAATGTGTGTTTAAACTAGAATACAAAAAAAAGAACCTAAGAGAACTCGGCTAGTCGAAGAGCATTGATGATTGGTTAAAACTAATCATGGGCATAAATTTGTCTATGTTTTCATTACATTTTGAGGAAAAGGTAGTTGTGTAGGTGTTTGTTTCCCTCGTTAAGAACGATGTGCATTTACTTTTAAATTGTAACATAATTGGATATAAGTTTAGCATGTTCTATAAGATGACCATTGGGCAACCTAAGAAGAAGGTAACTTGTCCCAGCTGTCATCTGATTTGTTTTTTACATTTGATGGCATTCTTTATCAAGTATTTTGACATCATAAAACACTTAACAAAATATAATTACGTATTTTCGCAATTAAGGTAAATAATGACAAATCATTATCCCAGTAAAATGTATTAATCTAAAATAAAAATAAAACTCTCTGAATGACACCAGACAGGCATAATAATAAATCCATATTTAGACACCCATGTATTTTTTAAAACTGTGGTGGCGACATCAACTGATTTTAGGGTTGCCCCACCTCTGAAATCCCAATTTAACCCGTTTATATACCATAGTATTTAACTGGTACTTAAAGTTATTACAATGATTTTGTTTTCCATGGTATGTTTTATGGCATTGCAATGGAATGTTTTAGTTTCAGGAGTAGAGGTCGACCGATATTGGTTTTTTCAGGCCAATGCCGATGCCGATCTTTTGAAATCCGGGTCGGCCGATGGCCGATTAATGCTGCCGATTTATTTGGGCCGATATTTGGCCGATATGTGCTTGTTTTAACCTCTTATTTGAACCTTTTATTTGAAAGATAAAATGTAACACAAATAATTACTTAAGATAGACAAAATTTCTCAACAAATACATTTATTGAACACTTGACCAATCTGCACTTGTACACTTAAAATTAAAAATGTATAATGTAAAAACATATTGTATAAATAATGTATAACAAATATATTAAATAAACAAAGCAGGTGTTACGAACTGCTCCGAGACACGAAGGTTGAGATCCAAATGCAGCTTTAATTAAGGGGCAATCCAGACACGTAATCCAATGTTCAGAGCATCCAAGAGAAGCACAGGCATAACTAGGGATGGGTATCGTTAAGGTTTTAATGGTATAACTATCTTACCGATACTGCTTATCGATCCGGTACTTTAACGGTATTCCTAACGGTTCTTTTTGTTATATATATATATTTTTTTTTAATTTCAGGAAGGTCTACTAACATTACTGTTCACGTGTGGTCTAAAAAGAAATCTAATAAAGTAATCAATTGTAAAATAACTCTGCATAGTTTATCATAGATAGATTAATGCTTATTAATGCAGAAGTTATTCATTCAAGAGCTGTAAGTGATTTTCTCTTTGCCTTTTGTTGTTTGATTCGCAGTAATGGCTCAATCGTCACATGTTTAATAGACCGCTTCCCCTTTAAGACCGAGCTCAGATCTAATAGGCTCCTGATGCAGCATATTTTCTCCCAACTATTTCCATAACTACGTCCATTTAAGACATAAACTGTGTTTAAGTGAATCTCCAAGCCGGTCGTTTTGACATATTTTTGTGTATATTTGATCGTTTAGACGCATGAAACCCAAAGTAGCCTATAGTTTGCTTGTCTCTTTGCGGTGTGTTTCGGAGCGCGCGCCGCCTTGGGAACGACATCTCTTGCGATCTTTTTATTATTAAACGCGTCCCGCAATTTAGCAACAGTAGCATTTTACAACAATCACCGATCGTGCTGATTCTGACGTTAAGTTTGAGTTTTAGGGAGAAATGTCAGTGCACCGCTGTGAAGGGAAGGAAGTTGTGCTGGACAGAATGCGGCTTATGTATAAATATTATTTTATAATCTTTGGAAGGCGAAATCTAAAATAAAATCAGACTAATAATCACAGATCTAAACCAGGCTATGTCTGAATGTTTAGTTCTGTCACTCATTAAGCAGGGCTCGTTTTGTGCTCGCTGTGTGCACGCTGTGAGCTGCAGTTCTCTCTCTCTCTCTCTCTCTCACTGCGAATAGCTAAATTGCATCACAGACAAATGGTTTCATATTATTATACATAGAAATGGCTGGCGAGATAAAATAACTTTCTCTTTATAGCAATAAAGAATGTATTTTCTTAATTTCTCCAGTACCGACAGCAGAACCGATAACGTCCGAGCTTACCAAAGCCAGTCTTTCACTAGCCTATACTGCGTTGGTATATTTTTATTACTTATTTATCTGCATTGAGTGACAACCCTCTCAAATATAAGACACACAAACAGAACAAATAAAAGTCTCAGATTCACTGTCTGTAATTGCAAAATTCTTGCTTCCTTATTGTGACATGATAACAACCCTTCTGCTGTGATAATGCAACTTCAACTACGCTATCAATATCCAAAGTAGCCGAATGTCATGTCAACTATCGCGTTTGTCACGTTTTTTCTTGAAGTTGGCAGTAACATATCAAAAGTTTTTAATTAAATCTAAAGAAGTTATACAAATTTAACCCTTACTGTTTTCTCCAAGGAACTTAGCTCCTTCCTTAGGCACTGGATGAGGTCTGTTCACTCTAGGGGAAAATGACTCTAGGGGCAGCGTGCGTCGAACACGTGTTCCACAACAACACTAGGCTGCCCACAGATGCGCCTGCCTAATAACCGGCTTGATATGCGTGGATATTGGCCGATGCCGATTATGTAAAAAATGCAAAAAAAATCGACCGATTAACCGGTCGACCTCTAAACAGGAGTGTTATTGAGAGTTTTTGTTTGTTTGTTTTTTTGCAGATCCAGAATCTCAAAGAAAACGGACAGTTCAAAATGTTCTGGATCTCAGACAGAATCTGGAGGAAACCATGTCCAGCCTGCGAGGAACCCAGCTCAGGCAGAGGTGAGTCAGAAACATACCCCATATGTATATGGTATTAAAAATAACAGCCAAACTAATTCATGACATGAGTGTTTTCCGATGCATATGGTTGCCTTTAAATGAGTTGTACAACTGGGACGAAGCGCCAACTGATGTAGATCTTTACACACATTAGTTTCACAAAGACAATTAATGTAAACAAAGTTTTAAATTATACAAAAGGGATTACTTCCGCAATAACCAGACACTCCCACATTTTTGGGGGGAAGTTACCATGTTGGTCATTCAAACACACAAATACACAATTAAACACTTAACATCAATGACTAAGAAGGCAACTTGATTTATATTAGATGTCTTTAACAACTAAATACTAACATTAAAATACATCAAATGTTATGCATTTATTGTGTCACTACTCACAACTGAGGTTAAGGTACGCTTTGGTTTAGAAGTATGAATAGGGGTAAGGGTTAAGGTTTAGGGTTAGGTTTAGGTTACCAGTGTAATTACAGATGTAATTAAATGCATGTACTTTAAATGTAAGTACAACACAACAACACATATTTAAATAATAAGTATATTGTATCAAATGTTTTATAAACACCTTGTATAAAGTGGGTCATTGCATTCAATGTTCTAGGTGGTTGCATTGCCAGTTGTTGTAAGTATTCCTGTTTGGTTGCTAGGGTGTTTAGAGTGGTTGCTTGGGGATTGCTAGTTGACTTTATTTTTTGTGTGAATTAATCCTTTAACATCAGTAAGAATAATTAAAATAAGCATATACTGTACAGTTTTAGCAATGTACAGTGGATACGTTTGCTCAAACATTGTAATGCATTTTTATATCAGACTGCCTACAACTAATGTACCCTGCATTTTAAAAGCAGCTCCTCTTCTTTACGACCACTGAGCTTCCAAAGTCATGATGGCGGAGACTTAAAAATGATTCATACAAGAGCAACCAGACACCACCCGCAGGTTTTCCGCCATGCTAATGTATTTGTGTGTCATGCCTAAGCCGTATCAGCAGCCCTGTAATGTGATTCTTCTGTTATTTTTGATGTTCTGCAAGAATGGGTTACAATGACTGAAAAAAGAAGACTGTAGTATGATTGTCAAAACATGACAATGCAATTAATACATCTGCCGAACTAGAGTATATTCTTAGTTTTTGTTATTAGCACAATGTATGCTTGGATAGGAAAATGCTATGAACAACCAATACGTAACAATCAAGGGTGCGTTCACATTGAACGTGTACTTGGGATAAGAAAAGCTATATGCAGAACTACAAATGCAAAGTGAGTCAGAAACAGAGACATGTTTTTTAGTTCTTTTAACTTGACATGGTGTCAAAAAAAATGGGGCAGTCTTGCACGAGAATGCACAACAGTCAAAGATGTCTGTTGACCGCATATTTACCAATTAAAAAACAGAGCAGATTAATACAAAAACGCGTTCGACGTTTAAGACCAAAAGTGTTCTAGCACTGAAAAAGCTATACGCAATGAATGGAATAGAATGTCTCGAGCCATGTTTTTTAAAAGACATGATTTCATGGTCTTTTAACTTGACACAGCGTCTACAAAATGTGGTCTTACACGAGACTGTACAATGGTCACAGATGTCCATCTAGTGCATGTTTACATAAAACAATTACAAAACAGTGCAGATGGATGCATTAACCTGTTTGGTGTTTTTGACCCTTACCAATTAGATAAAATTACTCAGAACCCCTTAGCAAACACATAGCTGTTCAGACCGAATGCGTATTTGCACTATAAAAGCTATATGCTGCGCAACGAATGGATGTCAGATGCAGATGTCTCGAGAAGCATTTTTAAAACGTTCAAGTTGACACAGGGATTAAGAAGTGGCACAGCTGTCAAAGATGTCTGTCTAGGGCATGTTTGCATAGAAAAACAATTAAAAAACAGTGCAGATGGATGCAAAAATAAGTTTGTGTGAACGGTCCTGAACAATTAGTTAAAAAACACTCAGAACAACTTAGCAGCTGCAGAGCAACAGTCATTCAACCACTCACAACAACCTAGCATCGTGACAATGACTTTTGGATGGTAAAGCACAATCATAATTTCTTCAGAAAATTTTTATATTTAGTCTGGTTTTGCCCATTTAGTCCTTCTCTGATTTTTGTGGTGAGAAAACTGTACTATATGCAGATAGTAGGACAGGGGTGTCCAAAGTCCAACCCGCGGGCCACATCAGAGCAGTCGGAGGACTCCCCTGGAGTAGTGACTGTTTTGGCTTCAAGTAGGACGTGATGTGGCACTGAAAGAGAATATAAAAGCAGGTTTGGGAGAGACTTCGATGTCAGTCAAAAGGTTCAATTCAGAGAAATAAGGCTACACGTATGTTATTTTTAGCTCTACTGTAAAATCACAAATTAGATATCTTCCAATTGCTGCTTCTACTATGCTGTTCACAGCTCTATACTCTTACTGTATGTCAACAATTGTAGGACTAACCAACTGACAACAGACAAAATTACCTGCTCACAAATTCATCAGAGGTTCCAATATTGGCTTTGACCAAGTGACATGGTATCACCCGAATAACACAAATTAATTGTCCTCTGGCAACTGAGTAACACTAACCGAGTAACCCACTGCCACTGCGTTTGTGTACACTTTATGCCTCGGGTAAATGCGGACCAAATAATTTGGATCATGTGTCAAACCACAAGCAGGGTTCTAGGGTTTGAAGGCATCTGATAAATTATCCTGAGTGAATTAGATAAAAATAGCTGCTTTATGCTTATGTGGTGAAAGAAACTGTTGCATTATTCATTAATGCTGGTGCATCTGGTTAGGCAATCTCAACCCTTAACAGAAGAGTTCTACGAGAGGCTGGACGGGCCACTCAAGCAAACAGAGGAATATATATAGTGCTTCAGAGACACAGTGGTTATGTTTTTTTTTTTAGAGAGAAATAGAGAGAAAGCGGAGACACTCTAGTAAACAATCTAGTTAAAGCCTCATATGTGTCTCTTCTAGACTTACAGAAGAGATCTCGAAAATGTCTCAAACAGATTCACTATGATACCAAAGTCTGCAATCAAAAGTCAGAGATTTCCATATGAGCTCAAACATTTCTGATCAGATTTTTCCAAGACCAAATTTTCTGGCTTGTCTAATTTTTGTCTAGTTTTTTTTAATGAAACAAATAAGGTAACTCCATTAAGTCTCCTGAGCCATCCTGGTCAACCTTTCTTTTGGGATGTTGTGTTTTTGATGCTGGTGTTAAATGTATCTTAACCAGCAAGACTTCCTTGGTCAAGCAGCTTCTATAAAAAAGACATGCTGGGCGACCAGGTTCTCCATTTAAGATTCGTTGCTGAACAACATGGCTATGCTGATCAAAGAAATTCTGTATGAAAGCATCAATAACCCTATCTCTCTCTTTGTCCACAGCTGCGTGGACAGCAGTGTATGCTACGACAGTGACGAAACCAATGCTCGCAGCGTCTCCAGCCTCTCCAACCGCTCCTCACCACTCTCCTGGCGCCACGGTCAGGCCAGTCCCCGCCTGCAAGCTGGCGATGCCCCTTCCTCTTCAGGCAGCAGCTATTTGGTGGGCACCAAGGCCACGTCCCAGTACACTTCTCACACGATGCCCGCTCGCTGTTCTAGCCGCCTCAGCCACACATCACGCAGCGAGTTTATTGAAGGGCTGGACGCCGTCGAGAGTGACATCAAGTCTGGATATCTGAGTGATTCTGATTTACTCAGCAAGAGTCTAAATGACGACGACGACGATGACAATCTGGCCAATGGGTGAGTGTCTGGATATGCTGAACAATGGAATGGCTGTGGCTTGTTTGTATTTGCTTGCTAAATATTTGTTGACCGGTCAAATCTGGACAGTGTCGCCAGGCTGGTCTGTTTGCTGATTTTAGAGGGGTCTGGGCACTTGAAAGCTGGTTGACCAGCTGAAGACCAGCTTGGCCTGGATAGGAAACCAGCTAGACCATCTTAAACTAGCTAAGATCAACAAACCATCTTAAGCTTGTGTGAGTAGTTCTTTTCACCGTGGCACTGGAACACTTAATGGAACAAATTCATTAAAGGAATAATTCACCCAAAAATGATCATTCTCTCATCACTTACTTACTCTTGAGCCATCTCAAACTTTTTCAGCAGAGCACAGATGAAGAATATTTAAGAAATGCAAGCCCATGGGGGCCTACATTTTTTTTTTTTAAAAAAGGGCATAAAGGCACCATAAAGGTCATCCATACAACTCAAGTGGTTTATACCATGTCTTCTGAAATTATACGGTTTTGGGTGGGAAACGGACCAAAACGTAAACTCGATTAAACTGCTCCGGATGCGATATATGCGAGGAAGTGTAATTGAGCTTCAATCACGATAGTGTCCAGGCGACTGCAGATGCCAAGATTTATATTGGGAAAAGTAGTTATAATTTGGTTCGTTCTCACCTAAAACAGATCGTATCACATCAGAAGACATGGGTTAAAAAACTCAATTCATATGGATTACCTATATGCTGCCTTTGATAAAAAACATATTATTCATCCTTGAAAATGTCTTTGTGTTCCGCAGAAGAAAGAAAATGTATACGAGTTTAAGGCGGCATAAGGGTGAGCAAATGATGAAAGAATTAGCATTTTGGGGTGAACCAAACCTTTAAGTCTAACAAAAAGTATTCAAAATGGTATAATGTCAAGAACGGGGACTAGGAGTCGCAGTATAATTGTAAATCTGCAGTGTAAGTGCACTAGATTAAAAAGGTTGCAGTGAGCAGTGCATCAAAGAGGGGGCATGATAATTAGTCACATTACTAGAGAGGCCTGCAGTGATGCTGTAAATGATAAAAAGGACCATCAGACCCTCTGGGTCTGGCATACACAGCAACCTGAGTATTAGGCAACTACCAGTGTATTCCATCAATAGCATCTTAACATTTTAAAGTCACAATTTGAGTCCTTTTGCAAAGTCGAGGCATCTGCCAGCTCTCAGATTATTCAGGTAACTTTTACAGTATGCCTGTTACGTTTCCTCCCCATCTAGGGGTCGGGAAGAAAACTAACAATTTATAAGGAACTTAAAGATAGAAAAAAAAAACAAAATAATAATAATAATAATAATAATAATAATAATAATAATAATAATTTGTGGAGGTCTTCACTCCTGTCCCAGCCAACAATAACCACAACAGGTTACGAAAACAGTTTACAAGTTTTGTCCTCTATTAACTACAAAACAAAAGGGAAGCATAAAGTCTTCAAGAGGGGACCAGGCCAAAATAACAAAACAAAAATGAGTCTAGCTGAAAAGGGAGGCACAAACTACTTACCCTTACAGACAAAGAAATAGAAATTAACAACAAAAATCTTGCCTCACTCCCTACCTAACAATAAACAAGAGAAAACCGGTTTAACAAAGAAAATGGCGCCAACCTCTCTACCGCTTCCATGGACACCAACGGGTGGAAAAGATTGCACACCCAACAAAGGAACAATGTTTAAATTAGGGTAAGTTTAACAAACAACTTGTAGTTTCCAATTAACAACAGCATTAAAACACAAAGACTATCAACACTGGGGCAGGAGGAAAGAGTCTCTCCTAGCAGACTTTCCACCTCAGCTTTATTCCCATGTTCTTCTGATCAGCACCAATCACAGCTGCCCAGCACTCGATCTTAATTACTCACAGCTGATGTAAATTAACCTGGTTGGGATGACAGGGAACACAAGGGAGACAACAGAAAACATACAAACAATGTCTAGTCAATATACATACAACTTATACATCCACAGATGTAACAAGAAAATAAAAGAAAGATACGCCCTGGGACGTAACAATGCCCTACTGTATTTTTCAGCATAGTTTGCATGCCAAGGAAGTGACCTTGTGTTTGTCTTGAGCTCTATCAGCACACAGCAGCAGGGAGTTTGACAGCAGGAGTCTGATTCCAGGTTCTCAACCATCATGTCTCGTCAGACTCATTTGTGAGGATAGCCTCTTTTTACTGCCCTTGATTGTCATGTTTTTAGGTTGCTGTCTTGTTTATCTCTACCTGTAGAAAATGAAATTATCACAAAGCTCTTGGCTCAGTCCCACAAACCAAAACACACATCAAATGCATTTTCGGATGATTAAATCCAGGCCGGTTCTCATGGGCAGTAATAGAGTGTTATCTGGGAAGCTCATGGACAAAGATTTAGAGAGAGCCGTATAATGGTGGTGTTATCAAACCTAGCCATCATTCTTACCGATTACACTGACCAACTATAGCACCGCAAAATCAGGGTAATGGGCACAAATCCATGTGTGCTGATCTGTTTATGATTTAACCATTAATTACTTGGTTTATACATAAAAGAACACCTGTCCTCACTGTACAACTTCCATTGATGACTATTTTCATGCAATCTGGCTCTGCCCACAAGTACAGCACTTTTGGTCAGAGGTCATGGACAGGCTGTCAAAGATTCTTGGCCTCAGCATCCCTATGTGTCCCACAATAGTTATGCTTGGAGATATGTCTGCAATAAATATTCATAAGCAACTCAAACCACTCAATTTATTCTCTCTGACTCTAGCAAAAAAATTATTCTGCATAACTGGAAAGAGAGAACAAAACTTTCAATAAATCAATGGCTTAATTTGTTAACAACACACTTTAACCTGGAAAAATTAACAGCATCCATATAAGATAACAATGTATCCTTTAAAGTAACCTGGAACCCATTTTTTCAATACCCACAGAACAGATTCCTACACCGTCTGCACTACCATGTATCAAAAACCTATAAGTAATACTGCATTGCATTCCATTTTATGGATTCAAACACAGTGTGTCACCCTATGCACAGTTGAAGTCAGAAGTTTACATAAATTTAGGTTAAAGTCATTAAAACAAATTTTTTAACCACCCCACAGATTTCATATTAGCAAACTATAGTTTTGGTAAGTTGTTTATTACATCTACTTTGTGCATGATATAAGTAAGTTTTCCAACAATTGTTTACAGACAGATTGTTTCACTTTTATTTGACTATATCACAATTCTAGTGGGTCAGAAATGTACATACACTAAGTTAACTGTGCCTTTAAGCAGCTTGGAAACTTCCAGAAAATGATATCAAGCCTTTAGGCAGTTAGCCAATTAGATTATAATAGGCTAACTGGCTAATTGGAGTCAATTGGAGGTGTACCTGTAAGAAATCAGCCAAATGCCTGAAGGTACCATGATCATCTGTACAAACAATAGTAAGCAAGTATAAACGCCATGGGACCACACAGCCATCACGGACCACCGCTCAGGAAGGAGATGCATTCTGTCTCCTAGAGATGAGTGTAATTTGTTGCAAAAAGTGCAAATCAATCCCAGAACAACAACAAAGGACCTTGTGAGGATGCTGGAAGAAACAGGTAGACAAGTATCTATATCCACAGTAAAACGAGTCCTATATCGACATAACCTGAAAGGCTGCTCAGCAAGGAAGAAGCCACTGCTCCATAACCGCCATACAAAAGCACACGGGAAGAAAGTTCTTTGCTGATGAAACAAAAATGTAACTGTTTGGCCATAATGACCATTGATATGTTTGGAGGAAAAAGGGTTAGGCTTGCAAGTCGAAGAGCACCATCCCAACCGTGAAGCATGGGGGTGGTAGCATCATGTTGTGGGGGTGCTTTGCTGCAGGAGGGACTGGTGCACTACACAAAATAGATGGCATCATGAGGAAGGAAAATTATGTGGATATATTGAAGCAACATCTCAAGACATCAGCCAGAAAGTTAAAGCTTGGTCACAAATGGGTCTTCCAAATTGACAATGACCCCAAGCATGCCTCCAAAATTGTGGCAAAATGGCTTAAGGACAACAAAGTCAAGGTATTGGAGTGGTCATCACAAAGCCATGACCTCAATCTGATAGAAAATTTGTGGGCAGAACTGAAAAAGCCTGTGTGAGCAAGGAGGAGTTTAAATGTATTAGGTAAAGGTGTGTGTAAATTTCTGACTTCAACTGTATGTAAATACAGTGTAATGTATTTTTCTTAAATTACTTCTTGGCATATATAGTATGTTTTTTTTTTTGTGTGTTTAACTTTATTTAATATTACATGATTTTTTATTTATTAAAATATTTTTCTCTTCTCTTCTCGCCTCTCTCTCTCTCTCTCTCTCTCTGTTTTTGCCTTTTCTTTATATCCCTTCTCTTTCTGTCTCTCTCTAAAACCCCTATTTATCTGACTGTTTTCTCTATTTGAATATAGGAAAATAGTAGGGGTGGGATGAAATGTGTATCTCATAATACAGTTCGATGCACTGTACGATGTTCATGATTGAATATTATCCTGAATTTATATAGAATTACTTAAATGACAAAGTAACAGAATATATATATATATATATATATATATATATATATATATATATATATTTTTTTTAAATGTTTGAGAAAAATTACAATTATAATTTCTCATCAGAATAAAGTTCTCAAATACACAATATAAATACTCAAATTTAAGATAATAATAGTTTCTCTATACCGTTCTCAGTAAAATATATCAAATAAACTAGTTGGCTACATTCAGGTTGATCAGGTGCTGGACAAGCTAAATAACTGAACATATCTGGAAAACTATGATGGGTTGTAATCAAACTAATATTTAGCATGCAAAAGACAGCTGTACTTATTTCTATCCCCAGCCTAGCTTTTAAAAAAATTTAAAATTAAAAATTGTATCAATAAATATTATGTCATGAAATTGCTTCTATAATAACTAAATGAGCTATCTCTGTTTAAAATAATGCATACAATTACAAGTAATAACGTTAGGTTAACATTCATTTGTATAACAAGCACTAAAATGCTACTGTCTCTTTAAGAATGGCGGCAGTTCAATCAGCGTCATTCGGTTTAGTGCACATTTATTAGAGAGGATTTGCATTTCTTTACCACATCCATGCTATGTAGGATAAAGCCTCAATATGATTCGCCATTTATTTTGGAAATTTAATATAGTGTCAAACAGTTTATATGACCTCACACATTGTCAGCACAATAGCATAATCAGTGTAATATTATGCACGTAAACGCTCTCTGATTTTGTCATTATATTTCCATCAACAGTACGTTTAATGATTTTATTGTCATTATGATATGTATTTTTTGTCTTGTCTTCATTATTGTTGAAGAAAAAGATTCACCAACAAAACATTTTGGCATTAATTTTGTTGATGAAATTAACACTGGCACTGGCAGAACTTTCTCTAGTTCATAAGCGCCCTAAAATGCAGGGTGCCAGATTTACATTTACATCTACATTTATCCAATTAGCTTAGCCACCTGGGCTAACGTTTTCAAATGCTAACACACCTTAGCTCACCATTTTGAGAATGACAGGGTTCAGATTAGCATCAAATTACCATGCATTGCTATAACTCTTGTTATTTATAATACAGGGCTTCAAATGGTTTGCAGTGTGCATGTATTTTATACATCAAAGCTAACAGTTTACATAGTGCATGACAGAGTCTGAATGTGGTAACCATGGAGATAAGCTGGTGTGGAAAAAGGAGGGAAAAGGTTAGAGTTTGCTCCTAGATGCTGCAGTCTCCCACAATCGATTCTGTGTTCTTGAGCTTTGACTTTGTCTCTGTGTATGGAAGCTGCATAATATTCACTCTTACAAATAATTACTATAGCAGTACCATGATACAGTAATGATATCAGATGGTACATGGAACCATGATAAGCAATGTTGCTGAATGACTACAATATGCATATAGCATGTTTTTTACGTTACTCAAATGTACTTCAAATACTGTAATACCATGGTACTTTTTTATATTACCAGGAGACCCATCAAAGCCTTAGAATATCTCCAAGCTAAGAAGCTACAAATTACTAGCTTCAGCAAATAAATACCCTGAGTAGTTATAGTTAAGTAATGCTTTTGGTGCAAATTGCTGATGTTTGTGTTTCTCTCAGTTTGGGTTCAGTATTCGGAAAAGGTATGAAGCTAAGTCCCATGGTAGACAAATAATGTTATTGATTGTGTCTAGCCTGGGGCTAGTATTTTGTAGCTTTCATTGTACCATGTGCTCATGGTATATTGCTATTGTATAGTGACTGTGCAAGTCCTGTCCATGCCCATCCTGAAAGTAATAGCCTGTCTAGTTTTGTAAATCTGTATTTTGTTATTGCAACAATTAGTCATTGGCTTGAAATTAGTAGGACAGCTTAGGGATGAATCTCACGAGGCTGGAAAAGAGCACGTCTGGGTAATATTTCACAATCAAATCAAAAGAAAGCAATAAGAACATACATATGCTATTTATATTTATGTGTGTGTGTGTGTATATATATATATATATATATATATATATGTGTGTGTGTGTATATAAGCAGTATCACACAAGCAAGAGTGCGATATGACCCAACATCAGCACATTACCTATGGCACTCAGCCTGCTGCCGAATTACAGCAGTGGTGAGTGTGGTCATAAAAAGGCATTTGTGTATTGAACTACATTCTTACTGACAGATCAGAATCTGTCGTTGCTGGTTCAAACCAAATGATGCGTCCAAGCATCTCAAAATCATCACTTTAGAACTAGTATCACAGCTTGGGCTGTTTCTAACAAGTTATTGGAGAAATAAGTATGTGTGTGTGTGTGTGTGTGTGTGTGTAGAGAGAGAGAGAGAGAGAGAGAGAGAGAGAGAGATGGAGCTGAAGATGTTAGTTTAAAGCCATTTAAAGCTATTTCTTAGCTTTAGTAGTGTAATCATAATCCGAGCAATCACGTAGTGCTGATGAATGAAAACACTGACTGACGCAGACTCACTTCACGTCACCTAATTGGCTTATATTACACACAAAAATGGTCCTTTGCCACCACCTGTTGGCTAAAATTTGTAATGTCACAAAAATAAATGTAAAGAGACACATATAGCTCTTAACACATGCACTGCTTTTACACGTTTGTTTAGAATGGGACGAACACAAGCGAAGTGATACACACAGTGAAGCGTAACGAGTGCTGATGTACTGAGACATCAGTAGGGCCTACTCATGGAAAGTCTCTCTTCCAATCAGATTAAATGAATTTAACTAACTGTTAAATATATACGTATATATATTTCAGGCAGGTGCCATGGGCTTTGAAACTGGGCAAGCATCAAAGATTTTTAATATACATTTTACTTAGGGTGCAACCGTGTCTACGCTGTTGTCTTAGGTGGTCAGATAATGTAATTGCTGCTGTCCATTCCAGTTTTTCTGACCTACAGTTTGATGTTGAAACTAGTAAATGGTAATATTTTCTTTTTCTTTTATGTCAAAACAAGCATAAACATAAACATAAACAGGCTCAGTATATGACAATCTTTCATTTGTGTGATATGAGCAATATTACTGTCCTGAATTGAAAACAATTTGGCCATGAAGTTCACCACTGTGGCAAACTGTAATTGTTTCTGTTGACTGCTGGGTTGTAAGGCTACAATTTATGTAAATGAGATTTCCGTGACATTACACTCACCCATATAATGTGTTTTCGGCACAGCGTTTAATAATGTGTATTAAAAATATTTTATGCTTGCCCAGTCTCAAAGCCCACAACACGTGCCTGATAGATAAGATTACCTTTTTTGTTTGCATTATCTCATCTTCTGGTGTCTAAGTGCAATTTCATGTTCTCACTGCTATATACCCCAATGGCACTTATAGTAAAGTCTCATGTTTCACCCTAAAGCTAGACCATTGCTATGAAATGACATTCTGCACCATCATAAACCAGCACATCAATTCCTGTCTCCTAAAGAAACACGTGGATCAGTTACAATCAATTATGGTCAATGCTTTAGGATGCTACAAGATCAAAGAGTGATTGATTGAAAGAATCAGCTAATTCTTTTTAATGCATGTAACAACAACAGCCCACCCAAAATCCTCTCTGTTTATCACAGCTGACACATGAAGAAGGACATAAAAAAAAAAATTTTTGGAATGGGATTGGAGAAATAACTCAATCGTTACATTTCACGGAAATGTGAATAGTGTATGCCCATAAAAATCTCCAGAATGCTAGGATATTTTAGTTGTACTTTTATGGATATTTTTGTCTACTTGAAAGGGTTAAGAACTGTTTGTTTTTAAAGACATAAATTTAACTGGAAATTCGCTAGAGGTCGACCGATTGTGGATTTTGCCGATACGATAACTAAGGTGGTGGAAAAGGCCAATAACCGATTAATCGGTTGATAGTTTTTAAAAATCGATCTCTACAACAATAGAAAATATCTTATTCTTTCCTAACAATGAAGGGCACAAATGAAGGTTTGGTGCATAATGTGGGACTTTTTACTTTAAACTAGCCTGAAGTACACCGGGGACTCTTATTTTAAATTACAGATATTTGACTTTTTATAGCCTATAGATTCACCAGATGAAGAGTTTTGTATGTATAGATTTCACAAGATGAGATTTATTGATGAGGAATTTAAATAAAAGTATGGGGGGGAAAATACAAATTAAATATCTACAACTATCGGCATATATTTTTTTAGATAACCGATTGTTCTAAATATCAACTGTCAGTACCAATTAATTGGTATAACCGATATATTGGTCTTCCTCTATAATTCACAGTAAGTTCAGGTGGCGATGGTGGGTTTCTACTCGTAATTTCACCTCATTCTCTTTATCTCAATGCTGCTGCAACATGTATCTGAGCGTACGGTGTATGGGTTGGGATATGTTGCCATAGCAACCCCCAGCAGCCTGACTCTGTGTGACCCAGTGAAACATGGTGTGTCAGTATATTAGTGTGTGTGTGACTTGAATGCCGCTGCAGATGGGAAATGGCTGCAGATTACAATGCAGGGCTTGAACGAGAGCTAATGTTCGGCTGTGTGCCGTTGATTCTGTATGTTATAATATCTTCTAGGATTATTTGTTTGTCTGTTTTTTCCCTGCAATGTTTCATGAGGTTTTAGTAGCACAATACAAACTGAAGTAAATGTGAGTGGTGCTTGCCTCAGCTGCAATACTAAAGTGTTTTTAGGGAAAGATTTCTCTTTCATTCAAGGCCTCTTTGTCAATGAGAACATCTGGCCTGCTTGAGGGGATGTGTGAAGCTCCTTCTACCATGACGTTTCACAGGATGCACTCCATTAACCACAAGAGAAAGAAGGGTGACCAACACAGATCTCTGACCATGTGCACATCAGCTGTCCTAAAGACAAATACTAGAACATCTGTGGAGGTGTGTGAGAGGTCTCTGGGTTGTGAGGGGCATTATTCTAAGACTTCCATTACACACACATACAAATACACACTCTTGAATGTTAACAGAACTTTATGTGTGGTCAGACCGACGTCTGTGGAATGTCAGTGATGTCATCCGACAGCTCGTGACAGCATAGAAACATCTGCATCTCTACATCAATTTGTCATAACACTGGCTGCATAGATAGAAATGCACAGGCAATTTTGCTTTGACTACAGGAACTAGTTTGATCACTTGTAGATGTATTAAAGGAATATTCCGGGTTCAATACAAGTTAAGCTGAATTGAGCGTATTTATGGCATAATGTTGATTACCACTAAAATGTACTGTATTTAAACTTGTCCTTCCTTTTTGTTAAAAAGTCTGGGTTTAAAATCTGGGTTACAGTGAGACATTTACAATGGAAGTCAATGGGGGCCAATCTGTAAACATTAAAATACTCACTGTTTCAAAAGTATAGCCACAAGATGCAAACAATATGCGTGTTAACATGATTTTAGTGTGATAGAATCACTGTCTAACCTTTTCTATGTAAAGTTATATCCAGTTTTACAACTTTGTTTCCATGACGACATAACGCTGTAACCCTAAACGACCACAAAATTGGCGATTTAAACAACTTTACCGCTTAAGTAATACATGAGTTTTAACAGAAGAATTAATGTACAGTAAGTACTTTTATTTAATTATAAGCTTCACATTTATGACTTTAAACCCTCCAAAAATTGGCCCCATTCACTTCCATTGTAAGGGCTTCAATGTAACCTAGTTTTTTTTGCTTAATATTTTAAGAAAAGGAGGGACGAGTCTTAATATAATGTCGATTTAGCCCCAGCAATAAGGCTGATTTTTACTGTAAATACTATCCCTTCACTTATTGGAGAGTTATTTAAAAAAAACCTTGCTAACACATTACAATAAGGCTCCATTCGTTAACATTAGTTAATGCATTAGGCAGTATCGCCGCTCCCTATAAGCAGACTACGCAGTCTACTTAGGGCACCAACTCCCTAGGGGGGCACCGTCTTACTCTAGGAGGGCACCAGAAAGTCCACCGGCTGCCCTTACTCGCACGTTATACATTATTCAAGGACCCTAAAGCAGTTGCGGAGCACAGATGATCGCTTCACGCTCATATCACACAAACTAATGTTAACAAATGGAACCTTATTGTGTTACCAAAATATTTTTAATCACCTTTAACAAAACTGAAAGTGACAAATGTGATCATTTCAGGGATCTTCATTAGCTACATAAATTTGCAACATTTTAAAAGTTAAATTAGTGTTTTGGGTACCTTTAACCTCAGCACTGTTGTAGCCATACCTCATTGTGTCGTTTGCCAAGGAGAGGTGTGTTACTACTTTTCTAAAGGATCTGACCTGGGGCAGATGATGATTTCCCTTTGATAATACACAACTCTAAATTTAATTTAGAGTTGTATTAAAGGAGGGTCCTGAGCCATATGTAGATATAAGAAACTCATAGACACTTAAAGCTGGGCTCTTTTGACATGGGCCAGTTAGAAACCACCCAAAACACACTAACAAAGTGGTAGAGAGTTTTCCACAGGCGAGCATCACTCACATTTTCTTTGTGAAAATCTACAATAATTGACACTGTGGCACTGTCATTGTTGCATAAACATGTTTGTCTTGCTTTTAAGTCACAATTCTGTCTGAAACATTAAGATCAGGTTTGCATCCTTTGGCAGTGTGACAGGAGAGAACTGCCTACCTCTGCTGGAACGATACTTAAACTGCACAAGTCTTTAGTTGAGACTGGCTGCATTTGTGTGACGTGATTTGTTTTTTGTATGAGTAGATGTAAAGTTCTAAAAACAAGTACTAGTTGTGTGATGATGATACTGTATCCATTACTGATCCATGTGCCTCAAAATGTCTTTAAAACATGGCAAACCTAGGAACAATCTGAAAAACGTCTAGTGGTAAAGCAATACAGCTGATTTTCACAGCTGTGGGTGTTTAATGTGGGTGTTAGGGAATTATCTCTATTATTAAGATCCTTCTGTGGCATCATTTTCTTGCAATATAACATTTCAGATACACAACTAAATAGTTAAATAAGAGCTACATTTCCATTCCGAGCTATTAAAATGGCTCTTTAAATATGTCTGGGAGACCATCAAATATCTAAATATCACATTTAATATCTCAGTTGTTTCTTCTAGACATCACTCAGATTAAATGGAGACCAAATGGAGACTTTTGCTTAAATATTATATTTTTCTTTTATTAGAAAAATGCCCCCATAATCTCAAGAGTCCCCAATAGTCTTCTTTCGAGTTTCAGATGAAATCATAACAATGCCTCAAACTGAGTCCAGATTAGCCATGATACCAAACTCCACAATCAGAGATTTCTCATTCAATTCTTCCACATTAATTTGACAGCTCTATATTCTCTATTAGCTTTATAAATTATATATGTCATCTGTAGTATACTGTATGTCAACTGTATGTTTCTATTTTTATTTTTCCTATAGGAACTTTATGAGAAACGTTCAAGATAAAGTATGCATTTCAATAAAATCATAACTAAGAACTCCATTAAGTCTCCCAAGCTCTGAAAGAGCACCTCTGAGCAATACAATTTTTCCTCTGAGTATATGCATGGAAAAATGTGTGTGCATTTTTATTAATGTTTTGGCAGGGTTAAGCCACTGTGGTTCCAGTCATTATTCATTTAATTTGTGTCCAGTTCTGCAAACACATGCAAATGAATCAAAGCTCTTTAAATAATAATCACTCAAGTAAAATGCTCTCTAAAGCACTTTGTTGTCCAAAAGTTAATGTGAGCGCTTTTCCCTCAGAACATTTGTTTGTACAAAAGTGGTTTGATGGGGTTGGAACAAAAACCATGTGATTATAGTTTGAGTGAAATATTCTTCCACAAAGGATTCACATAACTAATGTTGAAGAAATGAATCTGTATTCGTGACAGAAGGGTATAAAAGTGAATTATGAATGCACCCATTGCACTGGTCTGAATCACATCAGCAGTTATTGTGTCTTTTGGGGCTTGTGGTGCAAGTAAACAGCATTCAGTTGATGCTTCTGGTTATGTTGGGTTGACATGGTCTTTATAGGTGGTGGCGGCAGATGTTTATGTGTTTATCATTGCTCAAAATAACAGATATTATATATAGTGATAGAGTACACACATACATAGATTTTTAAAGTGCCGTAGTTCGGAGTAAAACTGATATCATCATAATGATGTCATCAATATGTGCATATTTGTCATAAAAATAATGTCAAATTTCTTAATGGTCCTAAAAATAAGGCTTAATTTTCTATATAAGAAATGTATTTCTTTTGCATGATTTTGAAGTAAAATAGGGCCAGGACATTTTCTTGCCAGTTTCGTGAGAATTACGCAAATGACATGGTTGGAGGGGAGGGGTTGAAATTCAAATGTGATTGGTGATGTCAGCTGAAGTTATTACATTTTGGTTTTACAAACAACAGAATATGATTAACTATCACAATTGAAATGTTCACAATAAGACCAGGAACATGTATTAATAAAGGAAATAGTATCAAATTTGATTTCATGCTGACTTTAACTGCATTTATTTTGGGGTGTCTAAACGTCTGATGGAGGGAACGAGACGTTGTGTTGATGTAGTGACACTAGGGGTCTCTTTTGAGAGCATCGGTTACCTCTTATCTTTGAGAAAAGGCCAATGAGAATTGGTGAACAGAATTTGCATGCCCCTCCCCCGGACATTCGGGTATAAAAGGAGGGAAGTGTGCGTCTGTTCAGACAGGGTTTTGTGCTGAGGAGACGAGAGTAAGGTCCCGGCTATTTCAGCGGCTAGTACATTGTTGTGGCAAGAGGGACACGACATCTCGTTCCCTCCATCAGGGAACGGAGGTTATGAAAGTAACCAAGGCATTCCCCTTCTCGACATTGTGTCAAGGTAGTGACACTAGGGGTCCCTATCTAAGGCGTTCTTTTCCTATCCTACTCTTTCAGGGGGAAAAGACCCCACGGAGACCACATCCTGCCCAGCAGGGGAGGTTAACCTGTGGCAAAATACGTCACATGGGCTTACCAGCCACATATGGAGGTGGTGCGGTGGTAGGTCCTGCCTCGACGGGGAGGAGCTCTACAAACAGAGCGACCGGGGGGCAGAGGGAACTCTGCCCAAGGGAGACGCGGGTCCGCCGACATGGGGACCTTACTATGGAAAATACATCACAGGACATTATCAGAATAATCAGAACCTGTGGAGCACCTAATCGTGGACATGCGAGGAAAGCAAACGCCGCCTTGGTGATTTATATACGCTACTGTTGCTGTGTTGTCCGAACGGGTCAACACGTGCTTGCCGCGGATCAGCGGCAGAAATCTGCGCAGGGCAAGAAATACAGCCAGCAACTTTAGGCAGTTGATTTGCCAACCCAGCCCTATCCAGGAGCCAGCAGCTGCGTACCGACTGGGATGGCATGGCTGTTAGTGGCAACCCGAATCCAGCAACCAATCCTCTAGCAGTGAGGGGTGAGGGGAGGACGGGTGTTACAATCCATCCCCACACTCGCGGTGGCCCAGGCAAGCATAGCAGACAGCTCGGCGGCGGCCTCAGACTGGGCCAGCACATCCAAAGGCGCTAGCCCAGTCGAGTCCTCAGTGCCGGAGTCCGCCAAGATGCTCTCCGATGCAGGGGCGAAACTCTCATCCAGCTCAGGGCTCCAAAAGAGACATCAGACTGGCCATAAGGCGAGCCAGCATGTCTAAAGACATGTCTTTAAAAAGGCTTCAACGTCAATGTGCTTACTCTTTTAGAGAAATATATACTCTTTTTTTTAAGGGCTGTCGAAGAGCCCAGGGGCGTAGTCTGCACTGTGTGAGTGTGTGTGTGTGTGTGTGTGCACGTGTGTGTGAATGGGTGTATGAGTCACACTGTAAAATGCTTTGAAAACTGCTAAGGTTAAAAAAGAGCAGTAAGTGCAGACCATTTACTTAGCGTGTGTGGAGGCTCACACTATTTTCCACGGCATCCACGCACAACTCACCACGCGCCCCACCGAGAGCGAGAACCACATTATAGCAACCTTGAGGAGGTTAACACAACGTGACTCTACCCACTCTAGCAACCAGGCCAATTGGTTGCTTAGGAAGCCTGACTGGAGTCACTCAGCATGCCCTGGATTCGAACTTGCGACTCAAGGTGTGGTAGCCAGCGTCTTTACTTGCTGAACTAACCAGGCCCCCACAGGATGCTTTCTTGAATTTAAAAATCTAAAAACAGAATGGGAAAAAACAAGGATGTCTCAGTAAATTAGTTCCTTTACATGCACACCAGTAGGCAGATATGTACCAAAAATCTTCTAATTCAAAAAATCTGACAATGCAAGAAATCCAGAATCTGTAAAGGTGTTGATTTCATGCAACGCAAATTGCAGTAATGGGCAAAAATCAATGAGTGCTGATTGTTTTTTACTTAAACTGTTTTTGACCTTATCCTAATAAGGCGTTTGCATGACTACACGTCTTTGTCTTATTACGCATAATCAGTGGAAGTTCGTGCGTGTAAATTATTTTGTCAATTTCTTTTTTAAAGTTCTTTAAAACTCATTGCTCATTTTGAGATACTGACAACATCGAGATGTGACAAAGAGGTTGTTTATAGAGGCCTTCTGTGTCAATGTCCCCTTAATACATGGTTTTATCAAACATTGAAATGCATTTATAGATTGCCCGTTGGCGGTAAAAATGCTTTATTTCTTTTGTTTGCACACATGCACGCAGCTATATCTTTGCGGAAACACGCTGTATACGTTTTGATTATCTGCAAGTTGATCTGCGTATATAACCTTGTGGTTAAAGCAGGGCAGGCCACACACAGTGTGTTTGGTTCTGTTATCTTTGTGTGTGGTTATGTGTGTGCACGTACGTGTAGAAATGGTTCCACACCAATGAAACGTGAGAGAAATGCAACAGACAGTTAGATATTATGTCAAACTCAAGATCCATTTCACTCTGTAACTCACAGCTAATAGATTTCCAGATTTCAATGGCCTTCTGTTGGTCATATGGTGCTCATTGAGTCTTTCTCAGCCCGTCCTGCTGTGTTCTGGCGTGAATGAGGGAGAAGTGCTCTACATCAAAGGTGAACAGAGAAAAACCAGTGGAAATCCTCTGCATATTGGACTGTATGCTGTGAATATTCTGGTGTGGAAAAGCAATCAGAAAGACTATCATGCAATGTCTTCCGTCTTTGTCTTCAGCAGTTTCAGACACATAGCTAGAGGTTTATCTCACTGCTGTATTTCAATAGATGCGCGGTGTTGTAAATCTCAAAACTATTTTCGGCAACAATTTTTACGAAACTTGTGCTGTATATAAAGCATTATAAAGGCATTTTTTTCCATTACAAAAAAGTACTGTGGTGGTACCATGGTACTTTGATGATATCAGATAATAATACCATGGTACTTTGATATATATACCATGGTACTGAATGATTACCATATTCATACTCCCATGGTATTTGCATGGTACTCCAAAGTACTTCAAAGAATAAAATGGTATTACCATGGTACATAAAAAAATAGATATATTTTGTGTTATTATACATTATAATACAAGATATAATCCATTATATATTTTCATAAATAAAGGTGCCACAGTTATAATCAAAAGTTATGCATGTGTGGTTACAACATTATAATCATAAAGTGTATTATAGGACATTGTGAATGCATTAAAATGCTTTAAAAATACTTTTATAATGCATTGTACTCTCAAAAAAATATTTTAGCCTATTTTTAAGATTACACATCAAATTTAATTAAGTAAGCGTTAACAAAATTAAATTCATAAAACTGAAATACAGTATATTCAACAAAAAAGTACCATGGTTTTTGGATGTGTATAATGGAAATGTTATGTTTATTAATTAGCTATTCAGAGTATTTTGGAGTAAATTATTATTTTTATTATTACTTTAATAATAAATGGAGTATTAATATATTTTGTACTGTTTTAGAGTGTTTTGGAGTACTACATTTATACATTTTGGGAGTATTATATTTGAAGTATATAATTTACCATATAAATATTCTTTAGGCCTACATCATAAACAGTACTGTGGTAATACTATCTTATACCGTCACTGTACCATGATACCCCCACACATTGCTTTTATATATATAAAATAATATGTTTGAAATCTATTTTTCCATAGTCTATGCTAAAATATGCTTATAATGTGATTTTTGACATGCAACGTTTCCAGTCATTAAGGTCCTGTAATGCTGTTGTATCTGTACGGGTTGGCCGGTGCTGAACAGCTGGATTCAATTACCGGCTGCCCATGAGGTGGGGGTATTTTACAGGGGTGTTGCCAGAGCACAAGCGAGAAAAGAGGACTGCACATGTATCTCAGTCGGAGAGAGAATGGATGTGACTTGGAATAAGCTTTAACAAAGACAGAGTCACTCACCGCTGTGAAAGATCCATGATGAGTGAACGATTCGCGCAGCGGGAGTTCCGGCCTCTGACGACCGCTGCGTGTTTGAACAGAACGATGCTCCTCATAAAGTGAGTAAAACTGTTTTAACGTTGACAGAGATACTGTATAGTTTCTTACGGAAATTTAGAATGAACATTGACCAGACGTAGAAATGATAAAACAGATCGTTTTAAACACTTAGTGACCGATTGTAAAGTAGCCGATTTTCGCGCACCTGCGATCGCGCTTCAGTTGAATTCTGTATTAATGCGCCAAGTTGCTTAGCAACCATAAACAGCATACACGGTAACGGACTATTTTACGTGGCGGAAGAATTGTTATTTTGATTTTACTGTTAATAAATGTAATTAATAAATGTCTTGATATCATAATGATGTTGTCCATTTTTTTTGTTCATAAAACTATTAAGCCTCATGAGGCTGGGTATAACATGAGGGAAGTCCTTGTAAACAAATAGTTCAAAAACATGTAGGCCTATTTTGTTAACATTAATTATGACATTGCAGTGATGTTTTGCAGTAATTTGATTGCTTTAATTTATATTGCAGTACTTTGATTTAATTTGTAATTATTTTCCACAAACTCTTGAGATTTTCCTTTACTGTACATCCTTGCAAATATGTTTTTCAATGTGTTCTCATGTGCAGTGTGAACTAAGTTTAGCCGCCCTAATTTGTCAAGCGATCTAGAATTTTAAACATACTGTATGTAGAATTCAAATGCTTGTGCTTTGTTTGTTGACTCAATAATCATCTACTTCTTTCTTGCTCACATATGTTGTGTAACATGAGGAAGGCTCTTTCAAGTTCTCATTAAAGAAGCACAGAGGATGGATCTTATCAGTTAGAAACAAACCAGAGACTGCCCTGCAAAGTCATGTTCAAGTTCACAGGGGTCAAAGGTGGAGTCATAGAACAACATGAGCTGCTAATTAGGATTTTTTTTTTAAGGGGTTTCCTCCTTTTGAAGTGCAAGGATATTTTATTAGTCAAACAGTTTACTGCTGGTGTCGCCATGCATGCTTGACTGTGTCACCTATTAGGTCTGGACACATTTTCAACTCCACATGTGCGTTTTCCAATATGTATTGTGTCACTAATGGATTGAATCCCTTTTTTTCCCTCAAAAATGAGTGTAACTCAAAAATAGTGAGCACAGATCTTATGGAGTCATCACAAAAGACCCAGATACATTTTATATGGAATAAAATTGGGAGGAAAGCGGGGGAAATAATTGCTCAATATTTCAAGCCTAACAAAACTTCCTTTTTAAAGTCATTTCTCATTTTTAAATCACACTGAAACTCAGCCAGAATAAGCATTTGCTTCATTTTCTGTCATTCAAGGATTAGTCATTGAACCAGCAGACCGCTGTTATGTTGTTGAAACGTTGAGTTTTTTTGTTTAAATTTGAAACTAGTTAAGACCTAGTTATTTAGAGCTTTGAGTTGTTCGTCTTATTAATTTTGCTCATGCTCCTTAAATCTAGTGGTTACATTTCTGCAGTCAAGAGCTTTAGAGTATGTAATTTCCTTGAAAAATACGGTACCAGGCTACTTGTATACTTTAGTCTCACAGCCGAGCCAAACTTTGACTATCAGCCTATATTTAACCATATAGTGTCTTGTTAATTATGCACAATATCATCTCTCATTTATGACAATTTATTTTAATAAATTGGGGTTACAGTAACGTACAATGGAATTAAATTGGGAGTGTGATAAAACTGCTTACCATCCTTTCTGTGTAAAGTTATATTCAATATTAAAACTTTGCCAGTAAACCATGTAAATATTGTAAGCAATTTTATCACATTGAAATTTTGAACATAAAAATGTTTACGTCTTGTGGCTATTCTTTTGAAACTATGTGTTTTGTAATGTACATATGGACTAGCCCCATTCAGTCCCATTGTAAGTGTATAACTATGATATTTGCTCTTGTTTTCAATAAACGAGGGAAGAGTTTAAATCTATTTCATGTGGTAATCAACCTTATGCCACAAATGCTGTCAATTGAATTTATGCTGAACGCAGATCATTCCTTGAACGGTGCACTCAGTAACTTTTTGCTTGTCATCTTGCACAGTGACATCTAGTGGTGTGGATGCAGCATCATTCAAAATCAATAGTTTTCAGTTACAGATGCCATTGTAGAAATTCACAATCAGCCATGATTAATTAAATCCAAGAGTGAATGTGTCCAATAACAAGACGGTTACTGAGATTAAGCGAGTAGTATTCAGCTGGTCATGTGATACTAAAATGGCAGCCCCTATGAGGGCACCCCACTCCCATGTATAATAAAACAACTTTTATAAGGTTACTGAAATGACTTGAGTCCTCATCTTATGGGATTGCTCTTGTATGATTGTCTTGTAAAAGAAATAAGCTCACTTTAAATCCACTAAAGTAACTGACTATATTTGTTGTTGTCTTGTTTTTCCTTATTTAAGCTCATACCATGCAAGCAGTATTTTCACAAGCGCTGTGATGAATGCTTTCCTGAGTTATTTGATGGTGGCTACAGAATGTGTAAATGAGATTGATAGCACTGCTGTCCATTCCGGAGACCATAGTGGTTCTTCTAGAGAAGTCCCCCCACAAGGGTTTCGAGAGGGAGTGAACAGAACAAGGGTTTTATTACTGGTTGCACATGCTCCCATCCTGCCCTGCCATATGGTGAACCAAAACATCCCTCAGCTCTTTTTTTTATTATTCTGAGATGTCATTCTGAGCAGTGCTATGAATAAAGTGAAGTTGTGGCTGTCTGATTGAGGTTACCCCATTTGCACTTATCTGTTCAACTTGTTTAAATTAGACGCAATTACAGTATGTATTCAGTATATACAACATACAGTCTACAATTTTGGCCTCCTGTTTATTCACTCTCAGTTGAGGTAGCTAATATCAACCTACTCCATCACCAAACAAACATGAATTATAAGGAGTGTTCCAGGTTCGATACAAGTTAAGCTCAATCGCCGGCCTTTGTGTGATTACCACATAAAGAAATAACTTTAGCTGGCCCCTTGTTAATTCAAAATGCATTTTGAGTAATGTGCATAATGGAAGTGAATGGGGCCAATCCATAAACACTAAAATACACAACATTTGAAAAGTATAGCTTTTATAATGTTTAGAAAGATTTAAACATTATACATGTTAACAGGATTTTAGTGTGATAAAATTGCTTAATAACATTGTGTAAAGTTATATTATATCCAATGACGATGTAATGCCATAAACCTTAAAACTATGATTTCAACAACTTTACATCTCAAATAATACAGAAGTTTTAACAGAGTGCTTTTATATAATTATAAGTTTCACATTTCTGCCATTTTAAACCTTGTAAAAATTGGCCCCATTCGCTTCCATTGTAAGTGCCTCACTTTGTAGCAGAGTACATTTTTGCTCTATATTTTTAAAGAAAAGGAGGTTTTAGTTTTTTATAATAGTTTTTTTCTTGTTATAAACATTAACGTTACTAAATTGTGTCAGTGTTCTCTGAAATCAAGACTTATATTATATGTGTCAATCTGGTTCTCAAGTAAATGCATCAATGCTTGTTTTAAGAATGTTTAGATATTTTTACCGGAATGCAAGTCAAAAATACTCCAATTGGACATACAGTTTTTGTCTGATGGACAATAAATCAGGCCTAAAAATCACTTGCATTTACACTGAAGGAGCAACCTGAGGCATTTCTACCAGAAAGACTCCCAGTAATTGGGAATTAATCAATATTGGCAATATTAAGATAGAATAAATTATTTTGCCGTAAGCCCCATTGTACGGTTCAAGGCTAAGATTCTCACTCGAACCGTCAGATCCTGCCAGAAGAGGATGGTAGCAGGGGAGAGGAACAAACAAACAGCGGTGTAACAATCAATGAACAACAGCTTAAAGCTCAGAAAGCAGGGGCTGGATAATGATTTGATGAGATCCCTGAATTCAATGAAAGGCATAGTGCTGCTATGATTCTTCTTGACAGAACTACCGCAAACGCTTCCTTAGCGAGAGACCAGAATAGCATAGAGACTAGAGGGTAGGGCTCTTTTGACTTGGGCCAATAATCAACCATTTAGAACACCATAGCGACCTCCAAGCAACCACCCAAAACACTTTACCATTGTGGCAATGAGTTTTGCATCGGCCGGCAACACTCATGTTTTCTTCAGATCATGTAAAAGTCTAGTCTAAGACCTGATCTTTGGCCCACCCATTATGTAATATCTCACTATAGTAATCACAATTCCCTTCCACACGAAACCCAAACTGAGCTGACACAGACTTCGGGCAAAGTTTTGCTCCAAGTACCACCATTACATTTCCAACAGATGGAAACAGAAAGTGATGTGGCAAAGAAAAGCATTATGAAATCGTCTCCGACCATTGAGACATGAAGGCAAGTCCATTTTCTCCCCTCTGTGACTGCACAACCTGTAATTAGCACAAATTGCTGGCTTCTTAAGTTGTTCTTCCGAACATCAGCAAGCCATTTTTGTCCTCTGATTCTTTGGCACCCGTAATTCTCTTTTCCATCTCCATAGACTCTGCTGAGTCTGAAACCACAGAGCAATTTAGAACCAACATGATGGCAAATAGGAAAGAGAGCAAGATCTGGACTCATCTATAACATTCATCTGAAATAAATGTTCTTTGAAGCACTTTAGGATCAGCATAGAACCTCATCAAGAACCATTTTTTAATAAACTGCAATAGAATCCTGTTAAATTTACATTAAAAATAACTGGCAGCTGTGGTTGCCAGAAATGTACCAGAAAAAAAGCAGTAACCATGTCTCGGGCATTACGGGATGTCATTTTGGTGCCTGAATATTTTAAAGGTTGCTACCGTATATGATTCAAATATAAATTATTAATATTTTAAAAAGTTTTTTTAAATATACTGTTACATTGTAACACAGGTGGTGGAAAAAAAGGCCTGTTGATGACTTAAAGCAATTGCCAGTAAATATGTAAACAAATGCAAAACACCATCAGGGTAACACAAATGACACTAAAATAATGCAATAAACATCAAATGTAACAAACACCCCAATGTTAAAAATAAGAAGAATTATAAATATTATCAAATGTGAATGGTCACACAGGGACTTCTGAGAAGCTCACTTTCAAAAAAGGCTGAGCGGCGACCGCTGGGGACTGGACAGGCTGAGTGGCGACCGCTGGGAACTGGACAGACTGAACGGCGACTGCTGGGGACTGGACCGGCTGAGCGGCGACCGCTGGGAACTGGACAGGCTGAGCGGCGACCGCTGGGGACTGGACCGGCTGAGCGGCGACCGCTGGGGACTGGACAGGCTGAACGGCGACCGCTGGGGACTGGACAGGCTGAACGGCGACCGCTGGGGACTGGACAGGCTGAACGGCGACCGCTGGGGACTGGACAGGCTGAGCGGCGACCGCTGGGATCTAGACAGGCTGAGCGGCGACCGCTGGGAACTGGACAGGCTGAGCGGCGACCGCTGGGAACTGGACAGGCTGAGCGGCGACCGCTGGGAACTGGACCGGCTGAGCGGCGACCGCTGGGGACTGGACCGGCTGAGCGGCGACCGCTGGGAACTGGACAGGCTGAGCGGCGACCGCTGGGGACTGGACCGGCTGAGCGGCGACCGCTGGGAACTGGACAGGCTGAGCGGCGACCGCTGGGGACTGGACCGGCTGAGCGGCGACCGCTGGGAACTGGACAGGCTGAACGGCGACCGCTGGGGACTGGACCGGCTGAGCGGCGACCGCTGGGAACTGGACCGGCTGAGCGGCGACCGCTGGGAACTGGACAGGCTGAACGGCGACCGCTGGGGACTGGACCGGCTGAGCGGCGACCGCTGGGAACTGGACAGGCTGAACGGTGACCGCTGGGGACTGGACCGGCTGAGCGGCGACCGCTGGGAACTGGACAGGCTGAGCGGCGACCGCTGGGGACTGGACCGGCTGAGCGGCGACCGCTGGGGAATGGACCGGCTGAGCGGCGACCGCTGGGAACTGGACCGGCTGAGTGGCGACCGCTGGGAACTGGACAGGCTAGGTGGTGTCGCAGGGAAACGGCCTCCGTGGCCGGGAGCGGCAGGGGAACTGCAGCAAAGTGGGACTCCTCAGGGGCAGCTGCAGTGGGCCCATGTACAGGGTACCATCTCTTCCTTCTACTCTTCTTGCGGATGGTAGAAAGAGCTATAGCTGGCTCGGCCACCTCTTGGCGGTCAGCAACGGGTTCGACCGCCTCCTGGCGTTCATCGGCAGGACCCCCAGGAACCTCAAGGACCTCTGATGTGGAGACGATTGACCCGAGACCCCCTCTCCAACTCCTCAACAATCTCCACCTCCCTTCAGGCTACACACATGGTCTACCATGTCCCAGTAAGATCTATTGAAGAAAATTCCGAGCTCCTCCCAAGTAATTGGCTCAATGAGACCACTGGAGAACAGCAGCATGATCTGAACTTCTGCTAGACGCCACCAGAGGTAGCCTTCTAGAGTGCCTCAGCTTGGATCCTGATAGGCCGACCCTCCTGAGGACAGTTTAGAACTGCAGAGAAGGTATTTGGGTCTTGGGGATTAGATCTGGGATTAGATCTACAATATGATTGTTTCATTCTGTCATGTTCATGGACAGATGAGCCCAGTCGCAGACCAAAAATAGAACAAAATAATTTTCTTAACAATAAAACAAAAACCCATGAGAAGGAAAACTCTAACAAAAACAACTGAATAAACTAACTAAGGAGAAAATATCAAACAAAGCAATGGAAACAAATCTGGAGGAATAACCAGAAAACAGTGCTAAGCTGACTGACATGACACAGGAGGAATGATTATGAACTGACGAAGACTAGACCAACACAAGGAGAATATAAAGGGAAGGAAATTAGGAGGGTAACTAGGGGAAACAGGTGAGAGCAACTGACATAACAAGAACAGAACTAGGACTAAACGAGAAGGAGGGGTGAGGGAACGAGGAGGCAGAGACAGGGAAACACATGGCTAACAACCACAAAGCCATGTGCAGACAAACATAAGAGAGAACCAACAAATACATCAAGAAGGCTAAAGTGTCAGAATCCTGCCACACAGGAACAAAACAGGACAAAAGTGGCAGGACCCTCACAGCCAGAAGCTTTTGCTTCAAGTATGCTTCAGGCCTCATCACATTTTTGTCACGCAGCCTAAAAGATAAATCATTACCATCCTAGTGCAGCCTTGCTCCTTTTAGAATAGACGGACAAACCCCCAGCTGTAGCTTTTGCCAGAACAGCTTGTTGATGTTTAAGAGACTGATGCTTTGCCATTCAAAAACTCTGTGACCAAGAACAACCTTTACAGCTTTAATCACTACATGTTGTTCTGTTTCACATCTGCCTCGGACAATTCTCTGTTGCTTCCAATGTCTCTTCCTTAACTCTCTCTCTCTCTGTCTCTGTCTCTGTGCAGTTGGGATGAGAGCAGCTCCATCAGCAGTGGTTTGAGTGATGGTTCTGATAATCTGAGCTCAGAGGAACTTCACGCCAGCTCATCTCTGAACTCCCTCCCCACTACACCCATCGGATCTCTACGCAATTCTTCCGTTATGGTAAGAAGCCAAGACCAGGACTGTTGTGGTACTGGTCAGTGTTTAAAACCGATAGAAGATTTAGGACCTGTACTCGAATGTGGCTTACTCAAGTTTTAGGATAACTTATGAGATATTTAATGGAATATAATGGCCAGCAAGCAGATTGAGATGCACCTACAAACATTTTTGCTGCTTGTTTCATTTACTTAATTAAAATGGCTTCATCCACCCCAAAAACTGGCCTCCAAAGACGTGGCATAAAAACAGATGTTTAGCAAACCCAAACACATAAACTTATACACAGAATGGCCGAGTATTGATACAGATTTCCTGATTAAATTAGTTTCAAAAGCTCTCTATTTAATTCCGATTCACTTGGGTGTATTGTGTTGTGTTGTAATGACCATTTTGCTTATATACTGGATGAAGGCACTTTGACAGTTGTCAATACCAATACCAAGTAACATAAAACTACTTTAATTTCTGGTCTTCACTGTATGAATATATATTATAATCATACAGTGAAGACGTATAGACATCAGCAGGTCTATTAGACTGCATTTACACATCAAGTCTGATATTTTATAAAATTCTGCTTTTTGTGCCATTGTTTATGATCACTTTTGACGCAAGTGTGTGTGTTTACATTAATACTGCACCTAGGCAAGCATTTTTTGTCTTACACATATTTCAGTGATATCTGTCAAATAGTCGGGACAGTTTATAAATGTTATTTAAAACAAAGAATTTCATATTCGTATTATGCAATTGGCCCATTTTATGTTATATCACCTGTATATGATAAACATGGATGTTCATGTATTGGATTTGTTGTCAGATATGTAATGAAAAGGCATGTTAAGTTTTCCATGTATGTTGTAGGTTTAGCCTATACTGTAGTAAACATATACATACACATTTAGACAAACTTCCTGTTTGAATAGTAGTTTGTATGTTGAGTAGGAGAAACTGAAGAGGGATGCACCAGTACTATGAATTTTGTTATTTTAGCACAATATATATTTCTAGCACATAACAGGAGAACATTGTTCAGTTTTAATATAACGTATCTCTTCTAAATGGGAATTTTTATTTTATTCAATTATCTGCTGATACTTCAGTAAATGGCTTTAATTCACTTAATATGGCACTTTTTTCCCCAAACGACACCGCAAATAATGATTAAAAATAATACTGCATAATCAAAGCGTGACCCACATGTATCATATTCTCCCCGTGCAGACAGAATCGAGGCAGGAGAGCTCATGCAACCAGTTCAGAAGCCTGGCTTTCATTTTCTCAAATAAATGAAGAACAGCTGCATCCCATTGAGCACATCATTTACTCATTTGATGCACTTACTATCAGCTCTCAATTAAATCCTTCCTTTGTTTTACTCGTCATTAAAGTTGCAAATGTTGATTCTCAACATTAGACAGACCAAGGCGGAACAATATGATTTGATTGACTCTTTCTGTTGCTATAGTAACACAGCGCCGTCATAACATTGTTGTGAGAATTTTGGACGATTTGTTCAATGTGCCATCTGTTCTTTACTCTCAAACGGAGCAAAAAAGGGAGAATATACATTTTTAAGAATGATCTTTTTGTATGCTTCCCTTGTCTAACATATTTAGGCTCATTTCATAAATGATATGCATGAGGGTAATGCAACGTTAAATCTTTACAAGCCATCGGATGGCAATAATATGGTACACCATTGGTACTAAATAATTACCATATGCATGTAGCATGATATTTGGTACTCTGATGGTACTCTGAATACTTTAAAATAATGAAAAAGAATACAAAATTAATAAAAAGGTGAAAATACAATGATACGTACAAAAACATGGGATTTCCATGGTTCCATATATAAAAAAAAAAGTAGATTACCATGTACCCAAAAAATAAAAATAAAATATATATATCACGCTTTTTTTACACGTTAAAATATATATATATATATATTAAAATACATTTATAATATATTATAAAATAAAACTATGAAATATACTGTAGTATATATTAATATAGTATAAATATAGTAAATAATGAAATAAAAATTAAATAATGTATTTTATACTATGAATTATATTGATATATATACATTGATATATTTTATTTTATCATATTGTATACATTTATAGTATAATATTTACTGTATTATGATTTCTCACACTCTGCTGATACAAATTGTGTGTGTGGTGTGTGTGTGTGTGTGTGTGTGTGTGTGTGTGTGTGTGTGTGTGTGTGTGTGTGTGTGTGTGGTGTGAGCGTGTATTTATCACTTTGTGGGGACCAAATGTCCCCATAAGGATAGTAAAACCCGAAATTTTTGACCTTGTGGGGACATTTTGTCGGTCCCCATGAGGAAAACAGCTTATAAATCATACTAAATTATGTTTTTTGAAAATGTAAAAATGCAGAAAGTTTTCTGTGAGGGTTAGGTTTAGGGGTAGGGTTAGGTTTAGGGGATAGAATATAAAGTTTGTACAGTATAAAAACCATTATGTCTATGGAAAGTCCCCATAAAACATGGAAACACAACTGTGTGTGTGTGTGTGTGTGTGTGTGTGTGTGTGTGTGTGTGTGTGTGTGTGTGTGTGTGTGTGTGTGTGTGTGTGTACTGTGTGTTTTCTCCAGTTGCGAACTGACGCTGAGAAGCGTTCTCTGGTGGAGAGTGGACTGGCCTGGGACAGCGAGGACAGTAAATCCATACGGAAGTCTGATGCCGTTTATGACACGGGCAGCCTGAAAACAGAATCCTCCAGCAAATGGAGGAAATCTCGGCCTCCAGATGGTTCCACACTGGAGAAAACAGGGAAAGGTGAACTGAAGAAACCTCAGAGTCTCGGGCAGCCCGGCAGCTTCAAGAAAGGCCGAAATCCACCAGTGGGCGTCACCTCACCCATCACTCATACGTCACAAAGTGTGCTAAAAGTAGCTGGTATGTATATTGTTGCATGTACATAACAACATGGGTTGATAATGCATTACATCTCCATTGACTTTATTGAACGACATCAAACATTTAATGTTAAAATCTGTATGAATGTGTAAGGGAAAATTTATATCTTACATCCTGCAACTGGTTGCCATTTTTTGTCACATTTTAATGTATTATATTAGTAGAGAGATCAAACCTGTGTTTCCCACATGAGCAAATGTTCATATACTTCTCATATCAGATATTGGATATACACAAAACACAAATACCATAAGAGGCCCGTTTCTGGGAAGCAAAACAAAGAGCTTTTGTTCTCCAAATATGCAACTTAATTTTGTTATCCAGCATGCAACTCTGACTCCAAGAAGTTAAGATATGAATGGTACAGTATCAGAGTTGAAAATAAATCAGCTGGTCATCTTTGATTGTTTTCGTTGCCACTATTGTCATCTGTAATCTCTTATAAATGCAGACCAGATGTGATGCAGAGTGTCTCTTCATCAAATATCAAACTGATGACACATTAGTTTGAAACCTTTAGATGAGTCGCATAAATAATAGCAAAACAAAGAATAATTCGCCACAAAAAATAAAAATTCTGTCATTGTTTTGTTTAAGTCAAGCGGCTGTCAAACTCCAAATTGACTAAACGGCACCATAAAATTATCATAAATATTAAACATACATGTTTCCCATAGTGTTCCATGAAAGAATAAATGTCAGGGACGCAGTTTACTTAGAAGAAAACCAATACCCATGGTACTGTATGGCATTTCAAACTCCCTTTGTGCATTTAAGTGCTGCAATGGATTGACTTTATATGTGGTGAAAAACCAACACAAACATAATCACCAATTTATAGAATATAAAATAAAGGTCGACCAATACTGGGTTTTGCCAATACTGTTAACTAAGCTGATGGAAAAGGTTAATAACTCTTTAACCAGTCTTTTGTTGAATGGTAAAATATTTTCTTAGTCTTAGCATGATGGGCACAGACATACTGTAGAAGTAACACAAGTAAAAAAAAACTCTTCCATTTTCTCCCCAATTTGGAACGCCCAGTTCCCAATGCGCTCAAAGTCCTCGTGGTGGCGTAGTGACACGCCTCAATCTGGGTGGAGGAGTACAAACCTCAGTTGCCTCCGCGTCTGAGACCGTCAATCCGCACATCTTATCACGTGGCTTGTTGAGCGCGTTACCACAGCGACCTAGTGTGTGTGTGGAGGCTTACGTTATTCTCCGCGGCATCCACGCACAACGCACCCCAGCAAGAGTGAGAACCACATTATAGTGACCTCGAGGAGGTTAACGCAAAGTGACTGTACCCACCCTAGCAACCGGGCCAACTGGTTGCTTAGGAGACCTGGCTAGTGTCACTCAGCACACCCTGGATTCGTACTTGAGACTTCAGGTTTGGTAGTCAGCGTCTTTACTCGCTGAGCTGCCCAGGCCCCTACACAAGTCCAAAATTAATAAAATTCCAGATGCAGTTTATTGTGCAACTAGAATCCCAAATTAGGATATTTGATGCATAACATGGCACTTTTAACTATGAACAAGCCCAAAATACACCATGGACTCGTGAAACGTCTGCACTCCCAGCTCACACAAAAGAGAAACAAAATAAAACCGTACAATTATCTAAAATGTATTACATTTTAACAATATAAGCTCTATTTCCGTGAGTGGGGAAAGCTACATCTTATCAAATTCTTGTGAGAGTGCTAATTCTAAGGTCAATTTTTGTGCAAGCGGGCATGGGTGGGACTGTTTGCGCTATCTGTGGGTGTATTGTATGGTAATGAAGTGACCCAAAGCGCATTTTGCTATGTTCCTGAGAATAGGTTATAGGCTTTTACGTTTCAAAACCGCATCTGTTTTCAGTGCAAAGTCTAAATTCAGTTCCTGTTAAAGATCATTCTGTTTGCAATTATATTTGGTGACACTATATATATATATATATATATATTGATCAATTGTCACACATTATACATACATTTCTGGGGTCAGAGTGCAGGGTCAGCCATGATACGGCCCCCTTGGAGCAGATAGGGTCAAGGGCCTTACTCAAGGACCACACAGTGGTGTCTTGGTGGTGTTGGGGCTTGAACCCCTGACCTTCTGGTCAGTAACCCAGAGCCTTAACCGCTGAGCCACTTAATTTTATTTATTTATTATTTCTTTCTTAATTAGTCCTTTAAACCTCATTAACCTCATCAGCATTTTGAATGAATGGAATAATGAAATATTCATTCAAGTAATTTTGCTGTGAAAATCAGCTGTTGCATATTCATGTGAGCTATAAGAGAAGCTTATTCACAGTGGCTAGCATGCTCAAGGTTTCTCAAGATTTTGTATAAGAAGATTTTGAGGATTTTAAAGTAGAGTTTGTGTTTTGAAGTGGGTGGGGATGCTCTTTATCTCTGAAGTGTCTCTAATATAACACAGATGTTTGTGTGCCCTCTGTCTCCTTACACCATGACTCAGATACTGTGAGTTTAACTCTGGGAGATCAGATTTAGCCACAGAGACTTAATCATGGCTTTAATCGTGACTTCAAGTGGTGATGCCATACTCCCAATTCTTTTTTACTCACCTTTCAAATGATGTGACTCTGACCACAGTGGAACAATGGTGTCATGAAGGTTTTGATAATTTACACTGACTCAACTTTATGTGGTCATAAAAAGAGACTAAGTGTATTGGTGTACTGTGGTGTTACCATGGTAAATTGATGGTTTCATATGGTTATGCCATGGTAATTATACTACTACTGTAATTATGTATACTACTGAATGCTACTGAATGATTCACCCACATGCCAATATTTACCATGATTAATATGCGGTTGAATCTCAGGAAACATGGGAAGGACATGTCCAGGTTCATATTTCACTCCAATATCAAAAGGAAAGCAACTACATTATGGCACTATTTTCATGACAGTTACTGTAAGTGCAAAAACAAATCTAATTTTCATTACTGAAATGCAAAAAAACAAACAAAAAAAAAGATATAATTAATATTTACATTTAAAATACAGAAATATATTTTTTATGAACTATCAAAATGATTGTGAATTTATAAATTAACATTTACCAAGATTAATAAATGTAGTAAAAAGTATTATTCATTGTTGGTTCATGATACCTGATGCATTAACTAATGTTAATGGTTAAATAATGTTAATGAATAGAACCTTATTGTAAAGTGTTACCAATATCTTTCTATTGCATGTACTTTTGCAGTTAAATGTGATCTGAACATGTTTTTGTGAGATTCACCCATTTGGGGCCGGCTGTGGCTCAGGTGGTAGAGTGGGTCGGCTGCTAATTGCAGGGTTGGTGGTTTGATTCCCAGCCCACATGACTCCACATGCCAAAGTATCCTTGGGCAAGACACTGAACCCCAAGTTGCTCCCAATGGCAGGCTAGCGCCTTGCATGGCAGCTCTGCCACCATTGGTGTATGAATGTGTGTGTGAATGGGTGATTGGGACACAGTGTAAAGCGCTTTGGTAACCTCTGAGGTTAGAAAAAAGCGCTATATAAGTGCAGACCATTTACAGTTGAATGTACATATTCAGAAATGTACATATTCTTAGGTTAAAGTCATTAAAACTAATGTTTTTAACCACTACACAGATTTAATATTAGCAAATGATAGTTTTGGCAAGTCGTTTAGGACATCTACTTTGTGCATGACATGATTAATTTATCCAACAATTGTTTACAGACCGATTGTTTCACTTTTAATTGACTATATCACAATTCCAGTGGGTCAGAAGTTTACATACACTAAGTTAACTGTGCCTTTAAGCAGCTTGGAAGGAGATGCATTCTGTCTCCTAGAGATGAGTGTAGTTTGGTGGGAAAAGTACAAATCAATCCCACAACAACAGCAGAGGACCTTGTGAAGATGCTGGAGGAAACCGGTAGATAAGTATCTATATCCACAGTAAAACGAGTCCTATATTGACATAACCTGAAAGTCAGCTCCGCAAAGAAGAATCCACTGCTCCAAAACCACCATAACATTTTTATTTAAAAAAGACTACAATTTGCAAGTGCACATGGGGACAAAGATCTTACTTTTTGGGGAATTGGCTTCTGGTCTAATGAAACAAAAATTTAACTGTTTGGAAATAATGACCATCGTTATGTTTGGAGGAAAAAGGATGTGGCTTGCAAGCCAAAGAACACCATCCCAACCGTGAAGCATGGGGTGGCAGCATCATGTTGTGGGGGTGCTTTGCTGCAGGAGACACTGGTGCACTTCACAAAATAGATGACAGCATGAGGAAGGAAAATAATGTGGATATTGAAGCAACATCTCAAGACATCAGCAAGGAAGTTAAAGCTCGGTCGTAAATGGGTCTTCCAAATTAACAATGACTCAAAGCATACCTCCAAAGTTGTGGCAAAATGGCTTAAGGACAACAAAGTCAAGGTATTGGAGTGGGCATCACAAAGCCATGACCTCAATCTGATAGAAAAGTTGTGGGCAGAACTGAAAAAGCATGGGCGAGCAAGGAGGCCTACAAACCTGACTCTGGAGGAACGGGCCAAAATTCCAGCAACTTATCGTGAGAAGCTTGTGAAAGGCTCCCCAAAACATTTGACCCAAGTTAAACAATTTAAAGGCAATTCTGCAAAATACTAACAAAGTGTATGTAAACTTCTTACCTACTGAAAACGTGATGAAAGAAATAAAAGCTGAAATAAATAATTCTCTGTACTATTATTCTGACATTTCACATTCTTAAAATAAAGTAGTGATCTTAACTAACCTAAGACAGGGATTGTTTTCTACGATTAAATGTCAGGAATTGTGAAAAAATGAGTTTAAATGTATTTGGCTAAGCTGTATGTAAACTTCTGACTTCAACTCTACATGGTATTCCTAGACCTAGATTTTATCTTTCTCACTTAGATTTGGCTTAGTTCCCATGATCAATTTGTCTTCAATTTAAAGATGAAGGTAAACAGATATTTAGTTAAAAAGATTTGAAAAAAAAATTGATGAAGATATTTCTAATTTCACTGAGTAGCTCTAAACGAGTCGATCAAAATCTGCAAGCATTAAGGCTTAAGGCAAGGGTGTACACACATGTTATAGCTGATGATGAAATTTACTTGAGATTGCATAAGGAAAACAAAAGGATACTTCGGCCTTTAGCGTGTATGTGATTTTTAATGATATATGTTATCTCCATCTCTTTTCAGCCCTTAAAGTAGATTCTAAGGCTGTCGATAAGGTTAAAATGTCTGTGAAGGCAACGGGTCTCCAGCGTTCCCGTTCAGATGCTGGTCGTGACAACGCAGAGCACCGTAAGCCCCCCTCGGGCCTGGTGAAACCCTCTGCTGGCACCTCCTTCGGTTACAAGAAACCATCAGCCACTATCATGAGCGGCTCGGCTACTGTGGGCAAAACGCCAAAATTTTCAGGCATCAAACCTGTTTCTGGTGATGGTGGCCGTAAAAACAGCTTTGACGCCAGTGGTTCGGAACAGGGGTTTCTTTCGGCCAATGCCCGTGGAAGCATACAATATCGCAGCCTGCCACGACCTGCCAAGTCTTGCTCTCTGAGCCTAACAGGGCGACCTTCTTCTCGGCCTGTTAGTGGAACCATTGATGCCAGTCTACTAACCCTTAAACCTGTACCACCCTTGTCCAACACAATGCCTACCAGAGGTAAGGAAGGGGGCAGTCTGAAGTCAATGAGCCGTCCATGCAACATGGGACCCGTTAACCAAACAGATCGTGAGAAGGAGAAAGAGAGGGCGAAGGCCAAAGCTGACTTTGAGATTAGCTGTTTGAAGGGCGAGAATCAGGGCGACAGCTGTGGAGGAGCTGTAGAGAAGATCCATAGAGTGCGGAGGACAAGTTCAAGCAAATATCCTGAATTGAGCTCTCCGACCAGCACACCGAGGTACGACTCACATTTTGTTCAATTAAAATTAAAATTTCAACTAAACTTCACTTTTGTCTGCTATAGTGTACCTTGTGGCAATGTTGAGAATGCAGAGTGTATTTGCTTTGTGTTATGAATTGCGGTCCGATTGAATACAAGTCTTGAACCTTAAGTATGAGCAATAGCAACAGTAAATGTAGCTGCACGCCAAAATGACGGTGCCAATCACACCAACAGCATGTAAGGAAGTATCACTGATCATGACAAAGAAAAGCAACATTTGGTTTATCAAAAATCTTTTCATAAGTTTATGTCATGAGTGTCCCTAGATTATACACACAAAAGTTTGCACAAATCAGACTTGCATCTTTGGAGGATTTAAAATTTTTTGGTTTTCAATTAAATTCAAAATGGCAGACAGGAAGTATGGCCGACAGTGGCAAATTAGGTATCATCAGACTCGGTGTGACCCAAGGAATCTAATGAGAGCAGTCACAGGACTTTAGGCAGAATTAATCAAATGTTATAAACTATTTTACTAATTTTGTTATAACTTTTTACCACTAGGTGACGCTGTCCCCAAACATTGAGTACCTTCAGGACATGGCCCCAATGGCACACACCAAATTTCGTAATGATACTGCAATGCATTTGTAATATACAGCAATTTATGTCAAAATTCAATATGGCCGACATATGGAAATTAGGTATCATTCAACTCGGTATGCCCCAAGGAATCTAAAGTGACAAGCCAAACTATTTAGAAGTTATCAGAAAAAATAGCCATTTTCATTTACACTGACTGCTAGAAATGCTGCAGGTACCCTTAGGTAATGCTTGTGATGGCATATATTAAGTGTCAATACGGTAAACCGTAGTTATATCTTCATGCCCATTTTGGCGTGCTCAGGGGAAAATTTGTTGAAGCGTTATTTGCGAGTGGTGCACAAAAAAAAGTGGTCTATCAAAAAGCTTTTAATAACTTTTTGTCAGCAGGGTTCCTATGTGATACACAACACATTTTTGTGCAAATTGGACTAATGGTCTAGGGCAGACTTTTAAAAAGTAGGTTTTTAATTCAATTAAAAATTGCAGACAGTAAGCATGGCCAGCCATGGCAAATTGGATATCACCATACTTGGCATGACCCAAGGAATCTAAAGAGACCAGCCTCATGATTAGGACAAACTGTTCAGAAGTTTTAAGAAAGAATAGCCATTTTCTTTTGACCACTAGGTGGCACTGTGGGGAAATTCTGCAGGTGACATGTAGTAAGTTTTATAGTAAGTTTAAAGCTCATGAGTCACACTCATGAGCTTTAAAACCAACTAGTCATTTAGGCAACCCTTCAACTTGTTGATATTGAAAATACTGATTATAAGGAATGGTTTTTGTTCTTTCAAATAGGTTGTTCAGTAGTAAATCTCTAGTCCATCCTCCAAGCCTGGCTCACCTAGACAAGGTCAACTCCAACAGTCTGGACTCATGTATCACCATCCAAGACCTTCCCCCCAAGATCCCTCCCTACTCCAAACTCCAGGACCTGGTTGGCTCCCGTGTGCCTCCTCGACTCACCCCGAGCCCAGCGCCAGTGCTGCACATCGACTCTCCCAGCTGTTTCTCTGGTCAGGCGCTGTCTGTGAGCAGTTCTCCCATTCTCTACCCAAAGATGTCCAGCCTGCACCGCAGCATGGAGTCGCTACCGCTTCATATGAGCGTGCCCACCAAAACTTACATGGGAGACCGAGAAGAGGCCAGGAGTACTGGAACATGGGGTGCGGGCAGTAGGACATCCATCACCTTGGGTGACAAGTGAGTTTGGGCCTGTTTATTAAAAAAATCTATTGGATAATTAACCCTGCTGCAGTTCCCACAGGCATCTTAAAGGTATAGCTCACCCCAAATGAAAAATTCTGTCATCTACTCTCATTTCATTTCAAACCTGTGTGGCTTTCTTTCTTCCACGAAACATACATTTAGATGTTTTGGAGAATGCCTGAACTGCTCTTTTCCATACAGTAAAGTAAACGAGGGATTAATAGCTCCAAATAAGGACAAAAACTCACTTTATAAAGTAATCCATATGTAATTTGGCTGTATTCCAAGTGTTCTGGAGTCATACGATATATTTGGGGGAGAAACAGACCAAAAATGTAATACATTATTCACTGAAAATTCAGTGTAGGTCAGCCAAAGCTATGTATCCATCCATCCATCTTCAACCGCTTATCCGAAGTCGGGTCACGGGGGCAGCTGCTCCAGCAGGGGGCCCCAAACTTCCCTATCCCGAGCCACATTAACCAGCTCTGACTGGGGGACCCCGAGGCGTTCCCAGGCCAGTGTGGAGATGTAATCTCTCCACCTAATCCTGGGTCTTCCCCAAGGCCTCCTCCCAGCTGGACGTGCCTGAAACACCTCCCTAGGGAGGCGGCCAGGGGGCATCCTTACCAGATGCCCAAACCACCTCAACTGACTCCTTTCGACGCAAAGGAGCAGCGGCTCTACTCCGAGCTCCTCACGGATGACTGAGCTCCTCACCCTATCTCTAAGGGAGAAGCCCGCCACCCTTCTGAGGAATCCCATTTCGGCCACTTGTACTCGTGACCTAGTTCTTTTGGTCATGACCCAGCCTTCATGACCATAGGTGAGGGTTTGACTGGTAGATCGAGAGCTTTGCCTTTCGGCTAAGCTCTCTTTTCGTGACAGCGGTGCGATAGAGCAAGTCAAATGGGGCAATACCTCCTTCCCTACCTGGAGTACGCAGCTATGTAATTTAGTTTAATTTAATTTAGCGCATAAGGCCATTGGTCCTGGGGGGGGGGGGGGGTTATGTATTAGATAGTACATATTAAAATAGTTATATATAAACATACTGTACACTCAACGGTCAAATCCCAGGAGATCAGCAGTTACAGAAATGCTCAAATCAGCCCGTCAGATACCAACAATCATGCCATGGTCTAAATCACTGAGAGCACATTTTTCCCCATTCTGATGGTTGATGTGAACATTAACTAAAACACCTGACCATATCTGGATGATTTTGTACATTACACTGCTGCCACATGATTGGCTGATTAGATCATTGCGTGAATAAGTAGATGTACAGGTGTACCTAATAAAGTGCCCATTGTGTGTGTGTGTGTGTGTGTGTATGTATATATATATATTGCATTTTCAATTATGTGTACATAGTGAGTTTTCATTTTTGGGTGAACTATACCTTTAAATAGATGTTTTAAAAAAGACTTCCTTGGTTGACGATCGAAATGCTTTACCAGAAAGACTATGCTGGTACCAGCTTTACTAGCTAAGTTTAGCTGGTCAGCAACATGACTATACTGGTCTTCTAGCTATACTATTACTGAACCAGCCTGGACCAGTATGAAAATTATCAGGCAAATTTTTTCTTTTCTTTTGAGGGTTAACACTTATTAATTTTAATATGCATTAAATTTCCAAACAAACAATAGAGATGGAATTGGATACAATTATTACATTAAATTTATTGGAATGAATATGTGTTTAATACTAAACATGTTAGTTCGGGTTGAGGTATTTATGTGTGCCACTTTCTACCCTTCCCAGTTTACAAACTGATAGAAACACTCTACCCAAGAAAGGCTTCAGGTACATTTATTTCATCTAAATTTAACTAGTACAGTTATGCAGTTTAATAATTTCCTAACGTATGTTATGGTGTCTTCCACAGTTGCTATGGCAATGACCAATCAGAGGAAGAAGGGAGGGATCGCCGGCATTCCCACACGATCATGTCCATGACTGATTCGGAGAGTCTGCCCCAGCTGCCTTCACCCACACACGTCACACAGCCTTTCATTGGGAAAACACCGCCAACTAATGTCGGTGAGTGTGTTCAGCTAATTAAAGGGGTCATACATTTAGTTTTATCTTTTTTTGTTTGGTGCCAACAAAAGAGCCACCATTTATTTATTCCAGTTATTTTATTGAAATGTAGCCATTCATGTGTTTTTGTATATATCTAAATGACAAAAATAGATGGAGAGCCTCTAAACTGAACATCATTTCCATGGTAGGATGATTCACTGATTGGCTGATACATGTCACACAATAATAATAATAATTATTATTATATTTATTATTAACAAGTTTTATTACAATTGTTTTAAGATTAATATTGTTAATTATTATTATTTTATTTTCCACTTTGTACCTTGTCATTCAATTTTAACATGAACTTGTTTTCTGTCTATGAAATGGATTAAACTCTTAATTTCCAAAGGATCATAAAATCATATTTTTTATGAAAATTAATTTTTACATGTTTTATAAAACATGTTTTTTTATAATAAAATGATTCGCAGATTGGCTGGCACATGGTCACACAATAATAATAATAATAATAATAATAATAATAACAATTTAATTATTATGTGATAGTTATTCATAATAATATTCATTTAAACATTTTATTAAGATGATTTTCAATAGTTATTATTATTATAATTATTTAGTTTCCCACTTTATACCTTTTAATTACATTTTACCATTCACTTGTTTTCTGAGTTTCAAAAATCATTGAATAATATTTTTATGAAACTTTGGGTTTACCCGGTTTATTAAGCATAATTATTCTAGGTTGGATAATTCACAGACTGGCTGAAACATGGTCACATAATTATAAAATTAATAATAATTATATAATTATTATTATATGATAATTAGTAATAAATATTAATATAAAGATGTTAAATTTTGTTAGATTAATATTATCATTATTATTTAATTTTTTTTCAATTTACTTGTATTTTGTTCTTTTATTTTTAATTGTTAAAATATCATAGGATTTTATTTTTCATGAAACTTTGAAATAATTTGTTTACCAATTTTTATTGTATTTATTTATGATAATTTTTGGTAAGATTTTTCACATTGGCAAATGCATGGTCACGCAATAATAATAATAATAATAATAATTATTATTATTATTATCATTATCTTTATTATTATTAGTATTATTCTTTTTTATTTTGTACCTTGTAATCTATTTTTATCATTTACTTGTATTTGTTTATTTAATGGATATGATGCTATATACACTACTAGTCAGAAGTTTAGACATTGGTACTCATTGTTAATTAATATTTTATAATAATAGTGCAGTCATCATTACTATAAAATAACACTGAAAATATATGAAAATACTGGAATCAAAACAAATCAAAACTGTCTTATATTTTAGCTACTTCAAAGTAGCAGCCTATGCTTACATTTATTGCAACATACAAAATACAAGGACAACTTTGCATTAAAGAGATCATTTTTATTGATCAAACTACTGAATGCTCTCCACAGTGGCACCAATCCCGAGTTCAGGCTCTTGTTCCCAGATCACTCGCTCCAACAGTATCCCAGTGAATGACATTGGTTATGATCTGTACGGCACATCTCCTCTGGGCAGCTCACTCTCTCTCGCCGACCGACCAAAAAGCATGATGCGCTCCGGATCCTTCCGAGAGCCTGGAGAAGATGGTAGGGAACATAATTCATAAACATATTTCATCATGATTTGACATGCAAAGATGGCAGTTATGCTCAATAGCGAAACACAAACGTAACAAACCCTTAAAAATAAAGCAAAGACAGTTTATGAAAGTGAACTAAACTATAGTTCATCATATTAACCTCATGTTTTCTCTACAATTTTGCTCTCTCAGTCCACGGTTCTGTGCTGTCTTTGGCCTCCAACGCTTCATCCAACTATTCTTCGGTAAATAAAAACGTTCACAATATGAGAGAATATTTGAGACCACCCCTAAACTTTGTAAACAAAACCCCTAGCCTGCAGTTTCCATAACACAGACCTCTTTTTCTCTACTGACCTCATTTGTGAACTTGCCTTGCTTACCTTTTCTCGGTCTTATCTCCATCTCTGTATCATGCATTCTCAGACTGAAGAGAGAGTGCAAGGAGAGGTAAGACTTTCTCTACACTCCTTTATCAGCCTTTCTCACAGCTTTTCTGCCATTCAGTTCACCTGTTTGACAATCATTTTTGCCATAACCTGGAAATGACTTCTAGTTGTCTCTGCACATTTAACTGGTGTAGGAGAATTTAAATGTTGGAAAAATTACACTTCAACGTGAATGATATCTTTAAGCTTTAAATGATTTTTAGTGACTATGCTAGTGTTTTGAAAACACAATATCTAAGATATCATGCATATGGACACATCATACATTCTAAACTTGTATCACTATTATGATGTCATTGAAATGGCTTTTCATACTAGTTTAAATTCTATTTTAACCTTAAATGGATATTTTCACTGACTGTAAATGCCAGTGTTTTGCAAATAGCGTAATGTTGTACTTGGGTTTTTAATGTTTCTAACTTTTTACATCCCAGCAAATCCGGATATTGAGGCGCGAGCTGGAGTCTTCTCAGGATAAAGTGGCCAATCTGACCACGCGACTCTCAGCTAACGTACGTGCAGAAACACACACACTATTACCACTGTTTATAGAACCATTCATTGTCCAACACTTTACAAAAAGGTTACATTTGTTAACATTAATAAACATGAACTAACAATGACCGATACTTTTCCATCTGCGTAAATGCAAAATACAGTTTTTAAATGATAATGTTATTTATTGAAGCATAAAAGATATCCAATACCAACTGGGCCTGTGTGAAAATGTATTTGCCCCCTTAGTTACTAAATCCCCAAATCTATGAAACCACATTCATAATGGGATTCCGCTGGACTAGACACACCCAGTCCTGATTACTGCCAGCCCTGTTCAAGCACCGATATAGAACTTTTTCAGCAGCTATGCCAAGGTCTAAAGAAATTCCTGAAATGATGAGGAAAGAGGTGATTGAAATACATCAGTCTGGGAAGGGTTACAAAGCTATTTCAAAGGCTCTGGGAGCCATTATCTCCAAATGGAGAAAATTTGACACAGTAGTGAACCTTCCCAGAAGTGGCTGACCTTCCAATATTCCTCCAAGTGACGACTCCTCCAGGAAGTCACAAAAAAGCCACGGACAACATCTAAGGAACTGCAGGCGTCTCTATTGCATCAATAAGGGTCACTGTTCATGACCCCACTATCAGAATGACCACCTTGATGATCCTCAAAGCTTTTGGGAGAATGGTCAAATCTATGCACTTATATAGCGCTTTTTTTTTAATTAACCTTAGAGGTTACCAAAGCGCTTTACACTTGTGTCCCAATCACCCATTCACACTCACATTCATACACCAATGGCAGCAGAGCTGCTATGTAAGGCGCTAGCCTGCCATTGGGAGCAACTCGGAGTTCAGTGTTTTGCCCAAGGACACTTCGGCATGTGGAGCCGTGTGGGCCGGGATTCGAACCACCAACCCTGCGATTGGTAGCCAACCCACTCTAACATCTGAGCCACAGCCGCCCCTGTATGAATGTTTTGTGGACTGATGATTCATAGAGGACCTGTTTGGAAGACAGGGGTCCCGTTACATCTGGCGTAAATCAAACACAGATTTACACAAAAAGAACATCATACCTACGGTCAAGCATGGTGGTGTTAGTGTGATGGTGTGGGGATGCTTTGCTGCTTCAGGCTGTGGCTCAGGCGGTAGTGCGGGTCGGCCACTAATCACAGGGTTGGTGGTTTGATTCCCGGCCCACACGACGGCCACATGCCGAAGTGGCAAGACACTGAACCCCAAGTTGCTCCCAATGGCAGGCTAGCACCTTGCATGGCAGCTCTGCCGCCATTGGTGTATGAGTGTGTGTGTGTAAATGGGTGAATGAGTCACAGTGTAAAGCGCTTTGAATACCGCTAAGGTTAAAAAGGCGCTATATAAGTGCAGACCATTTACCATTTACTTACAATAATTGAGGGAAACATGAATTCAGCTCTCTACCAGACAATCCTAAAGGAGAACGTCCCGTCATCAGCCTGTAAGTTGAAGCTCAAGCGCAACTGGATTATGCAGCAAGACAATGATCCAAAGCATAGGAGTAAGTCCATCTCTGAATGGCTCAAAAGAAGCTAAATTTAAGTTTTGGAGTGGCCTAGACAAAGTCCTGACTTGAACCTGATTTAGATGCTGGAGCAGGACCTGAAACGGGCAGTTCATACTCGAAAACCCTCCAATGTGGCTGAACTAAAGCAGTTCTGCAAAGAAGAGTGGGACAACATTCCCCAACAGTGTTGTGAAAGACTGATCTCCAGTTATCAGAAGCGTTTGCAGTTGTTGCTGCTAAAGGTGGCACAACCAGCTATGAAGTTTAAGGGGGCAGTTAGTTTTTCACATGGGTGATATTGATGTTGGATAACTTTTTTGCTTCAATAAAACAATATATATATTTGAAAACTGTATTTTGTGTTTAATCAGGTTGCCTTTGGATCTTCAAATGAGATAACAACATAAAACAAATCAATTTAGTATAAAAAAATACACAAACATAAAGCCAAAAGACATAAACATTATACCTGTTAACATTATTATAGTGCAATAAAATTGCTTAACGGGGTTACAGGGTTTACTGGCACTACGTTGCCATGACAACAAAGTTTTATGATTAGATATAACATTACACATGAAAGCTCAGTATTACAGTTTTGTATTTTGTCATCGAATCCATTCATTTACAATAGACGGTCATTTTTGACCGGGAACACATGATTTTATGTTTTCATTTACCAAATGTGAACTATGTCAAAGTATTTTATTCCAATTGGATTAAGTATAATGATAAAAAATGTCTGGGTAAGGGTTAAGATGCTGGTATAACTGATTTCCATCCCAAATTAAGAATTAAGAGGTGACGAGAATCACACGTTTTATGCTTATAAAAGGAGCACGTCACTGGCATGGAAATATTTAATTTCTTCTAATTCATTGCATACAGTCAATTTACACTAACAACTTCTGATGAATGTGCTGTCTTTGTTAATATCGCTGGTGCTTGAGGGAATGGACTATATTATAGGATGCAGAATGTGCAATAACCGGAGAAGAACCTCCCAATTAAATTGCGCATGTCTCATCCCATTAGCGCATGCTTGCACATAAATAACAAATCTTCATTGCCATGCCACTGACTTTGCGCTTATGACTTAAAGCATAGCGCTGCACTTAGTGCTAGCGCTCTTAAAATAAGACATCCAGACATTTTTTAGTGCGGCTTAAGTGTCTAATTATTTTCCGGGGCCATTGTATGGCTGCTTGTGTGTGTGGATGAGTATCATGGCCCTATGGTCCTAACAGCACTGTCCCTCTCTCTCGGCTGACATCTTCCCCTGGCCTTTGATGACTGGCTGCTTCCTGCGGGCTGCTGGCGGTTGCAGACAGGCCAGGTTTGTTGGGCTGTCACTCGCAGCTCCGCCCGTCGCTGTTGCATGTATCTGTCCCCCTTTTGCAAGCTCCCCGTTCTTAGTTTGATGCTGACTGATGATGTCGTGTGAGTCATCTGGACACGTGTTGATGGTGTCATTTTGTTGTTCAGTGTGATTGATGCTGGGTGCTGTAAGGGGGCTCATGAGACGCTATAAACAGAAATAAACACCAGGGCTCCCATTGAAAAGACATTTCTATGGTGAATATACACCACCAAAGTCAGACGTTCATTATAAAATGTAAGTTGTAGTTTTGTAAAGAATTACATACATAGGCAAATTGTGCAGGTGTTTTTTCAACTTCAGACACTTTTAGCACTGTGGTTAAAAAAAATGTAATAAATGATGCACTCACTTTTATTTATTTTTTGTCTACGAACAGTGCGCGCGCACGCATGTGTGTGTGTGCGCGCATGTTTATGTGGTTTATGACTGGTAATTACAAGGCTATTATGCTATAAATGTGATTTATGAGGACATTTCTAGTGTCCCCGTAATTTAAATAGCTTGTAAATCATACTAAATTATGTTTTTTGAAAATGTAAAAATGCAGAAAGTTTTCTGTGAGGGTTAGGTTTAGGGGTAGGGTTAGGTTTAGGGGATAGAATATAAAGTTTGTACAGTATAAAAACCATTATGTCTATGGAAAGTCCCCATAAAACATGGAAACACAACGTGTGTGTGTGTGTGTGTGTGTGTGTGAGTGTATGTGTGTGTGTGTGTGTGTGTATGTGTGTGTGTGTGTGTGTGTGTGTGTGTGTATCACAGGAGATCTGTGGGGTTTTTTTAAGTCATGAAAATTCCCACTATAGTTTCATTTCCAAATTCTATCATGTGCTGGAAATGATTCTGATGGAATTTTTTTTTTTTTACATTTCTGAAATAAAATGACTGACTTCTTTATGTTGCTAAGGCTAACTTTATTGCTAACATTTTATTTATCCTAAATGCACACAATTAAATAGTAGTTTCACACTTTTATGCGTGAAAATGAAAGGTATGAATGGAATGGACATAATGCCAAAGTAAAATATTCTGCTCACAAGTGATATTATCTTAGTTTTCTACTAAAATAACTGGTCCCATGTTTCATCTCAAGCATGCTCTTCATTGACACTTTTGTCCACTTGGTTAACAAGTACACAAAATAAAAAAATAAAAAAATTTTGGGGGAAAAAAATGGTGTGGTGGAAATAACATCACAACTGTGAGTCTGTTGTAATTTTTCAAAAATTGACAAATTATTTTCACACAATATATATTGAAATGGTTGTTTATTTATTTTCATTTTTTTAGATTATCATAATTTTATCATATTTATAAATCTGCACATAAATGGCATTTGGAAAGTACGAAAAATAAATGATGCACAAATAGAGAATTAAATAAGAAAAGGTTTTTGTTTTGTATGTAATTTGATTTATAAAGCATTAGCATGCGTTAGCAGTATCAGAGCCAGATAGCATGGTAGCTATTAACCAAGTGAATTGCATATTTCTCTCTCACTCACACACACACACACACACACACACTTTCTATTGCGTGTGTGTTTTATATGGCAACCTTATGTCTTCGTCCTGTCCAGTGTCCAGCACATGGTCTCTTCTTCATTGTCCTTCTATTAAACTATTTCCACAGCTCTATTCTTGTCCTTGCTTGTTGTGTTTTCCCAGTCCAGCTGGATACACACACGTCTGAGTGATTGTGTGTGGTGCGTCTCTGTTGTGACGTGAGTAATGATCCGTGGCATATTTCAAACACTAACATGCACCTGTCTGCAGGCAAACCTGGTGGCGGCGTTCGAACAGAGTCTGACGCTCATGACTGCACGACTGCAAAGTCTATCAGACACTTCAGAGCAGAAGGTTAGTGTTCCACATAGTGCTCAAATGTTCTGAAAAGGACGTCTTCAGAACTGATATACTTTTAGAAAATTGATATTTCCAGTCCTTCATGCCAATTGGTCAATACAGCCTTCCAGCTGTGCTAAAAAACAATGGGGAAGTTGTCACAGGGGCTCAGTTGCAATACTTCAAACACTTAATTCAAAACCCTCTTAAATTAGAATAATTTGATGCAAGCTATCCTCTGAAGTAAACTGTCTCTGCTATCATATTTTTGTTATACCTCTTGGTATTTATCAAGTACAATATTTGTTGGCCCAAACCATGTTTTATATATTTTGTATGTCACTTTTGTTGTTTCATGAATTGTTTCGTGCTTCATAGTTGTGTAACTTTTTAAATTGTGCTTAAAAGCAGATACAATTCTGTTTAATGCAGGTGTAGATCTAAAGAGAGGTGTAGATTTTATTTTGGTGGTGGGATAGTTGGAAAACATTCCACTGTCCCCCTACAATGTTCACATGAAACCTGCACCCATTTTTTAGGGGCGAGCTCCATTGTGACAACATGCCCCATTATGTGTGACAACATGCCATGCTATTGAACTGTTCCTTTTTACTGGGCAAGTACAGTGAAAATGTAAAAAAATAAAAATGATACAAAAATGATTGCTAAGGTACATTATGTTGCTATGGAGAAATCTACTTTTATTTATATATATATATATATACAGTGGGTACGGAAAGTATTCAGACCCCCTTAAATTTTTCACTCCTTGTTATATTGCAGCCATTTGCTAAAATCATTTAATTTCATTTTTTTTCCTCATTATTGTACACACAGCACCCCATATTGACAGAAAAACACAGAATTGTTGACATTTTTGCACATTTATTAAAAAAGAAAAACTGAAATATCACATGGTCCTAAGTATTCAGACCCATTGTTCAGTATTTAGTAGAAGCACCCTTTTGATCTAATACAGCCATGAGTCTTTTTGGGTCTGGATTTGGGTATCCTCTGCCATTCCTCCTTGCAGATCCTCTCCAGTTCTGTCAGGTTGGATGGTAAACGTTGGTGGACAGCCATTTTCAGGTCTCTCCAGAGATGCTCAATTGGGTTTAAGTCAGGGCTCTGGCTGGGCCATTCAAGAACAGTCACGGAGTTGTTGTGAAGCCACTCCTTCGTTATTTTAGCGGTGTGCTTGGGGTCATTGTCTTGTTGGAAGGTGAAGCTTCGGCCCAGTCTGAGGTCCAGAGCACTCTGGAGAAGGTTTTCGTCCAGGATATCCCTGTACTGGCCGCATTCATCTTTCCCTCGATTGCAACCAGTCGTCCTGTCCCTGCAGCTGAAAAACACCCCCACAGCATGATGCTGCCACCACCATGCTTCACTGTTGAGACTGTATTGGACAGGTGATGAGCAGTGCCTGGTTTTCTCCACACATCCTATCTTGGTCTCATCAGACCAGAGAATCTTATTTATCACCATCTTGGAGTCCTTCAGGTGTTTTTTAGCAAACACCATGCGGGCTTTCATGTGTCTTGCACTGAGGAGAGGCTTCCGTCGGGCCACTCTGCCATAAAGCCCCGACTGGTGGATGGCTGCAGTGATGGTTGACTTACTACAACTTTCTCCCATCTCCCGACTGCATCTCTGGAGCTCAGCCACAGTGATCTTTGGGTTCTTCTTTACCTCTCTCACCAAGGCTCTTCTCCCCCGATAGCTCAGTTTGGCCGGACGGCCAGCTCTAGGAAGGGTTCTGGTCGTCCCAAACGTCTTCCATTTAAGGATTATGGAGGCCACTGTGCTCTTATGAACCTTAAGGGCAGCAGAAATTGTTTTGTAACCTTGGCCAGATCTGTGCCTTGCCACAATTCTGTCTCTGAGCTCTTCAGGCAGTTCCTTTGACCTCATGATTCTCATTTGCACTGACATGCACTGTGAGCTGTAAGGTCTTATATAGACAGGTGTGTGGCTTTCCTAATCAAGTCCAATCAGTATAATCAAACACAGCTGGACTCAGTTGAAGGTGTAGAACCATCTCAAGGATGATCAGAAGAAATGGACAGCACCTGAGTTAAATATATGAGTGTCACAGCAAAGGGTCTGAATACTTAGGACCATGTGATATTTCAGTTTTTCTTTTTTAATAAATGTGCAAAAATGTCAACAATTCTGTGTTTTTCTGTCAATATGGGTTGCTGTGTGTAAAATAATGAGGAAAAAAATGAACTTAAATTATTTTAGCAAATGGCTGCAATAGCACCTCTAAATCTGAGGCCATGGTTCTCAGCAGGAAACCGATGGAGTGCGTACTCCAGGTAGGGAATGAGGTTTTGCCCCAAGTGAAGGAGTTCAAGTACCTCGGGGTCTTGTTCACGAGTGAGGGGACAATGGAGCGGGAGGTTGGCCGGAGAATCGGGGCAGCAGGGGCGGTATTGCACTCGCTCTATCGCACCGTTGTCACGAAAAGAGAGCTGAGCCGAAAGGCAAAGCTCTCGATCTACCGGTCAATTTTTGTTCCTACCCTCACCTATGGTCATGAAGGTTGGGTCATGACCGAAAGAACTAGGTCGCGAGTACAAGCGGCCGAAATGGGCTTCCTCAGAAGGGTGGCGGGCTTCTCCCTTAGAGATAGGGTGAGGAGCTCAGTCATCCGTGAGGAGCTCGGAGTAGAGCCGCTGCTCCTTTGCGTTGAAAGGAGTCAGTTGAGGTGGTTTGGGCATCTGGTAAGGATGCCCCCTGGCCGTCTCCCTAGGGAGGTGTTTCAGGCACGTCCAGCTGGGAGGAGGCCTCGGGGAAGACCCAGGACTAGGTGGAGAGATTACATCTCCACACTGGCCTGGGAACGCTCGGGTCAGCCCAGTCAGAGCTGGTTAATGTGGCTCGGGATAGGGAAGTTTGGGGCCCCCTGCTGGAGCAGCTGCCCCCGCGACCCGACTTCGGATAAGCGGTTGAAGATGGATGGATGGATGGATGGCTGCAATATAACAAAGAGTGAAAAATGTAAGGGGGTCTGAATACTTTCCGTACCCACTGTATATCTTCTCTGAGAAATACCAGCTGGGTAAAATGTGTGACAGCCTCCGTCTCCCTTTTATGTTGTCGCAGAAGGATTATTTTTATTTTTTTTAGGAATTTGCTTGATAATTTTATTTTATTATTAATTTTTTTATGAGAACTTTAAACCTCATTTATGATCGTCCTGTTCTGATTTTAGGATTCTGAGCTACAGGACCTGAAGGAAACCATAGAGGTACTGCAGGCCAAGAACACAGAGGCGCAGACCATCATTCAAGGGGCTCTCAATAACCCTGAAATCACACCCAAAGGTTTGGATCTGAAGCATGACTATTTGTGCAAGTTGGCGAAATATTTATTTACATTTTCAAATAACAGCATTGCATTAAACGCCATTTCTTTGTTTAACTTGCTTATTGTTCTTGCACTCAAAAAATATTTTTGCCTATTTTTAAGATTCACGCATTTCAGTTTCATAACAAAATTCCATCTAATTGAATTGTGCAAAGTTTAATTAATAAAACTTAAAATATTAAGTTTTATTGTTTGTTTTAGTAAATATAACGCATTTCAATTTGATAGAATTTTGTTCTGAAATTGAAATGCATAAATCTCTAAATGATTTATTTATTTATTTTTGAGTGTAAAAAATAAATAAAAACAATTGTAATTCTAAAAGATTTTAGATTTTTTTTTTTTCTTGTTCCAGTAATAAATATACTGTAAATCACTTTGGATAAAGCGTCTTCTTAATGACACATTTTCCCCCTCAGAGCTGCAGATTGACCGGCAGAACTCGTCAGAGAGCATCTGCAGTCTGAACAGCATCACCAGTCACTCCAGTGCTGGCAGTCTGAAGGAACAAGACGCCAAGAAAAAGAAGAAGAAGAGCTGGGTGAGGAAAATAAGGGACAGGAAATTCCTGCTGGAAAATCCAGTTTTAGATTGTTCTTAGCTGGTCTAAACTGTTGACCAATTGGACTACCTTCTAGTGGGGCCAGTCCAGCTAGCTAGTTCTGGTAGACCTTGGACCAGCGATAAACCAGCTCCCACGTTACAAACACAACAAGGGGTGCACACTGCAAATGAAATCATCAGACATTAAGACACGTGTAATGACAAAGAATAATTAGGGCTGTCAGTCAGTTAACTGATGATGTGCCGATTAATGAATCACATATTTAAACATTTGCTAAGAAGCCCCACAAATAACAATAGCTCAATATATAATAATTAAATCATTATAAATATATATTACATTTACATTTATGCATTTGGCGGACGCTTTTATCCAAAGCGACTTACAGAGCCCTTATTACAGGGACAATCCCCCCGGAGCAACCTGGAGTTAAGTGTCTTGCTCAAGGACACAATGGTGGTGGCTGTGGGGATTGAACCAGTGACCTTCCGAATACCAGATTACCAGTTATGTGGTTTAGACCACTACACCACCAAAATGCATTGCAATATTGTGGCATACGACTAAAGCATTGATAAGACAATACAAAAAGTGGGTTAGAAGGCAATATATTGTTTAATTCCAGATTATTGAACATTAGCAATCATTGACAGATGCTTTTGGACGTCACACTTTAGTTGCATCGTGTCATAAACACGTTGCTGTGTCAAGTTAGCGATAGCACAAGTTAAGCAAGCCTGAGTGTTGTTTATTGTCTGTATAGCTACGAGTTGCCTCTAGAGCTGGAGTTTCGCTCACTGCCCCCTGCTGAAAACATGTTTAAGCCTGAATTGCTCCGATGGTAGGGGTGACAGGGTGGAGGGCGGGGCCGGGTGGTGATTCTGCACACCCGGTCCCTTATCAGGCTAATTAAGCCTCCGAGAGGGACAAAGGCCGACTGCGGATGGTGGTGCGACAGAGAGAGATCGTTTACGGCAGCTGACCGCCATGTGTGTGTTTGTGTCTTTTGTTTAAGTTTTTCAGTAAAATATTATTTATATTGTCAAGCCGGTTCTCGCCTCTGGTGCACTGGTGCCGAAACCCGGGAAGAAGGAGGGATACGCCGTAGTAGAGTTCTCGCCACTACCGTCCACCCCAACGGAGCAGCCGCCGACCGTGAGGGGAGAAGGGGCTCCTAACTGACCGCCTGGAGTGGTCAGGGCCGCTGCCAGGGGCGGAGGAGTCCCCTACCAGCCGCTGAAACGTGGCGGGGTCTGAGACCGCCGACCGTCTGGAGCGGGAGAACCGCTGCCAGGGGCGGGGGAGACCCCTTCTGTTCCCCGAGAACGCGGCGGGGCATTCCGTCTGCCAGGGGCTGGAGGACTGCCTCCGATCCGCCCGGAAGGCGCGGCTGTCGTCCGTTAGAGGGAGGAGGCGTGGCCGAGGACCAAGCTACGGCATATCAGAGAACCGGCGAGTAAGTGTTTTTTTTTTGTGGATTTTTTCATCTCTCCTCTCTCTCTCTCTCACTGCCACCTTTTCCCTTTTAAATTTTACAGTGTTTTGGGGGGGGGGGACTACACTGTTACAGGAACTATTTCTGTTTCCCTGTCCCCTCCCAGATTCAGGAAGGCGGGGATGACCTGCCGGCAGATGGGGCATAGGGCACGCCCTCCCCCAGTGAAAGGGGGGGAGGGGGGTATATCATGCCAGGGGCTCCCCCGCCTGAGAGAACGAGGGAGGAATTTGACAGGGCGGAGGGCTGGGCCGGGTCCGGGTTGTGATTCTGCACATCCGGTCCCTTATTAGGCTATTAAGCCTCAGAGAGGGATAAAGGCCGACTGCGGATGGTGGTGCGACAGAGAGAGATCGTTTACGGACAGCTGACCGCCATGTGTGTGTGTTTGTGTCTTAAGTTTATCACTAAAACTATTATTTATATTGTCAAGCCGGATCTTGCCTCCTCCTTTCCATTGAACTGCTTAACAGTAGGACAATATAGTTTGCTTTATTAACCAAAATGTATTAACCAAAACTAATCGCACTGAATTGGTGCATTTAATCGACAGCCTTATGAATAATTTTGTGATCCCAAAGATACTGTTATGTTGGATGTGTGGTACTGCTTGCTATTGTCATGGACGGCTCCAATGTTGCAATTAATTATGATTCTGATCTTTTCCCCATGCTTCCCCGTTACCTCTTTTACAGGTGTATGAAGTAAGTCAATTATCATCCCATTCATTTAAAAACAAGTTTTTTGTCTCACCAAAAATATAAGAAATTGTCAATAGCGTTTGTCATAAATCTTGTGTTTTATTAGGCTTATTAAGGGTAGAAGAACAGTGCACAATCCAAAATACAATACATTAAAGGATCAAGCTCATGAAGCCTGTCAAGAACATATCTGGGGTATATTTCACCTCAAAATCTAAAGGGAAAAAAGCCTGTTTTAGGACAATTGATATTATTTTGCATTGTGACATTATGTTCATTATAATCAAACACATTTTACCCCCAAATTGTTATTATTGTAACCGCTGTTATACTGTAGAACGAAGTATATGCTTTACTCTAAAGTTGATGCGTTATACCCGTCATTTCTCTGCTCTGCTGTTCATGTAGTTAAGAAGCTCCTTCAACAAGGCCTTCAGTAAAAAGGGTTCCAAAGCATCGTACGCAGATATCGAGGAGATTGCAACACCTGTCACATCAGCCCCCTCGTCGCCCAAAATCCACCGTGATGTCGATAACGCCCCTGCAAAGGCCTCCGCGTCCACATCAGGGTAAGAAGGCCAATTTACAAGTGCATTGCTGTCTGTTGGAGGCATTTTGCATTTCGACCCTTTATAGTTATGCATATGATACATATGAAGCTTTGTTTTTGTTGACGTCAGGTCATGTGAGGGCATAGAACAAGATGAGAAGGTTGTGAAGGTGTTACGCACCGAACTGTGGGAGAAAGAACGCAAACTGACGGACATTCGTTTGGAGGCGCTTAGCTCCGCTCATCAGCTTGAGCAACTGCAGGAGGCCATGACCAACATGCAGGTGTGTGATTCTGTTTGCATGACTTAATCACATAAAACTTCTTACTTAAGGAAGTTGTAGTTAAGCCTTTATACATGAGGTTTTCGTGGAAATAGGACAATATACCGAAGGCATCGCTTGAGGCTGAAAATAGGCTATAATCAAAGCAAGAACAGGTTAAAGAAATAGTTCAACCAAACATTCTGTTATCATTTACTTGTCTTCTGAAGCAATACACGCTTTTAAGTCATTATTCAGTGTATATTATGTCTTATGGCCGATAATTAGGTTTTGTTTAAATTTCGCCATTTGCAGGTGACGGTAGAGAACCTGAAGGCGGAGAATGACCAGCTGAAGACCAGTGGCCCATCCTCCCATCCACCAAGCTCCGCCTCCCAGACATCTGGACTCGGTTCGTTGGGCATCTCATCACCAAGGCAATCAGTGTCGTCTTTCAGCAAAAGCTTTGGCGCAGGACAAAATGAGCCTTACCCAGGTGCCATTTGTACTCGTTTTATGAAAACACACATGCTTAAAGGTGCTTTCTGTATTTTTTTTTAATATGTCATCTTGGACGCTAACACCTAGTGACATGGAGGCAGCATTATTCAAAGGCAATAGTTTTCAGTTAGCGATGCCATTGTGAAATTCACTATTTGTTGTTAGCCGGGATTAATTTAATCAATCAGTGAAAGTGTTCAATAACAAGGCGGTTACTGAGATTTAAGCGAGTAATATTCTACTGGTCATGAGATTTCAAGATGGCAGCCCCCATGAGGGGACCCTCTCCATTTAGACTAAAACAGCTGGTAACACTTTAGTTTAGGGATCAGAAATTAGGCAGTAATTCATGACTAATAATTACACTTGTAAGTGACTAGTTATGGTGACACTTATTACAGGGACAATCCCCCCGGAGCAACCTGGAGTTAAGTGCCTTGCTCAAGGACACAATGGTGGTATCTGTGGGGATTGAACCAGCAACCTTCTGATTACCAGTTATGTGCTTTAGCCCACTACACCTACATAGCTAGTTTGATGCTAAATGCATCCTTTATAGGTTCTCAGTAATCTGTGTGAATGTGCAGCTTAACGGTATGAAATACATGGTGAACGCAGATAGTATTTCAACAAAGCAGGATAGGTGTACGGTGTTTGGGGGACTCTAAATAAACACAATAAACATACTTCAGTGATGCCCCTACACTATATGGTAGTATTTTAATATGTGTGAAAATAGCATCTAAAACTATTTGCCCTTAGTGCATAGAAGATGTGCCTTCTATATTTATTTTATACTTGTAAGTTGCACATTCACATAGTGTAATGATAATGTATTTTGCACCTTACTTACAAAAGACACATAATGGTATCTTTTGTTTTCACCTAAAAAGTTAATTGTTAGGAAGACACAAATATAAAGGGTCTATAAGGCAAGGGTAAGGAATCAGCAAAAAAAAGGCCTAATAAATATCTCTTATACTACCTTCCTAACAAGCCCATAACTAGTCCCTTACAAGTCCAGTTATTGGTCATTATTTAGGGTCTAATTTCTGATCCCTAAAAATAAAGTGTTACCAAATCGGTTTTATAAGGTTACTGATATGACTGGAGTTTTCATCTTATGAGAGTGGTCATGATTATTTACATTTATGCATTTGGCAGACGCTTTTATCCAAAGCGACTTATAGTGCACTTATTACAGGGACAATCCCCCCGGAGCAACCTGGAGTTAAGTGTCTTACTCAAGGACACAATGGTGGTGGCCGTGGGGCTTAAACCAGCAACCTTCTGATTAACAGTTATGTGCTTTAGCCCACTACGCCACCACCACTGCCAACATATATTTAAAAATTACTATTAATTTATTTTTATAATAACAACTTTTTTTTTGTGCAAAAACATTAATGAGTGCACCTTTTAAAATATTAAATTAAATACATCAAATAGAAATTCACATCCTTTAAGTTCTGTGTTTCCCTTCTCTATATTATATTTCTCACAGACGTCTTTCAAAGCCCCACCACGACTTTGCAAAAGGATGAAAGTCTCGTCAGAGTTGTGGTTCGCATACCAAATCAAAACCTATTTAAAGATGTGAGTATTTCATACAAGCATCTGCATACTAATGATCTAGCACCCAATATATTATACATTATAAAAGGGTTATTTCTGACTCTTAAAAACTGATTGGATGAGTATTGCTATTGAATTTCTATTAAAAAAATATAAATATAAATATACAGAAAATGTTTAATAAATTGAATTAGATAATATGGAATACATTTTATTTAATAAATAATAAATTAAAGTGTTGCTTGACACTCAAAAAACTCAAAGTTTGGTTTATGATCTACAATATTTTATGCAATATAAAATTTAAGAGTTTACATAGATTATTATTATTATATTAATTATTTTAATTTAATAATAATAATTAAAATAATGTAATAATACAAATTATTGTTAAAAATAATTGTATTAACATTATTAATAATTTCCATTTTAATAAATTAAGTGATTAATTTATGTAATTAAATGTAATTAAGAAGTTTGGTTTTCATTTGATGTTTCTACTGATTTATAAATATAGGCCATGGATGCCATGTGTTACGGTGATTTTACCACAGTTTAGGGGTTTTTAGACTGGGAATATCACTGTAAAACATGGTTTTGATTGGCTTATTGCTTCATTTCACATTTGTCAAATGACATGTTGTGTGAGTTCACCCAAAACTTTTTAATCTGCTCATTTTAAGCACAATGTGTCATTCTTAGGAGGTCAAACAGCAGGAGTTTTTCATTGGCACAGTGCAAATCAGTGGCCGGACAGACTGGTTTGCTGTTGACTCTGCACTTAGCCGGGTTTTTAAAGTGAGTGACCTAAACTAACGTCTTCTACGCAACAGAAACATTCACATGTCTAGACAAATCTACAAAATTCAACATGCTTACGGAGCGTGAAAAGATGATGCCTCTCTTTCTGTCTCTGTAGGAGTATTTATCAGTGGTGGACCCCAGTTCTAGTCTCGGTCTCTCTCAGGACTCCATCTACAGCTACAGTCTGAGTCATCTCAAGAGGGTTTTGGGTGCACAGCCGCCCGAAACCCCACCAGTACGTCTCTACACGAAAGGCTCAACCTGTATCAGTGTGGCACTGAAAGGTCAGTGCAGTGAAGTTGATGGGTAACAATCAACTTGGGCTTTCTGGAATATTTAATTGTGATTGGTAGAGGTAGACCGATATATCGTGTAGATGTTTGTTTTTTGGAACTAATGGATATCTGCAACTATCTATCAAATCCCTTGACTTGTTACACAGCTTTGTAGAATATTTACAGTAATTCTGATTGGTAGAGGAAGACCGATATATCGGTTTTACCGAATAATCGGTGCAGATATTTGCTTTTTGGAACTATTGGTTATCGACAACTATCGTCATAGATATTTGCTGATAACCGATAGTTACAAAAAGCAATGATCTGCATTGATTAATTAGTGAGACTGATACATCGGTCTACCTATAATTAGAATAAAATGTCATATGTTGGGGATGCTGTGGATCAGGTGGTAGAGCGGGTCGGCTGCTAATCACAGGGTTGGCGGTTTGATTCCCAGCCCACAGGACTCCACATGCCGAAGTGTCCTTGGGCAAGAGACTGAACCCCAAGTTGCTCCCAATGGCAGGCTAGCACCTTGCATGACAGCTCTGCCATCATTGGTGTATGAGTGTGAGTGTGAATGTGTGTGTGTGAATGGGACACAGTGTAAAGCGCTTTGGTAACCTCTAAGTTTAAAAAAGGCGCTATATAAGTGCAGACTATTTACCACATGATTGTTTATTTCTCCATGTTTCGCTGTGGCCGGAAATGGAGAAGTCTATAGTTCGGCCTCTGTCCGTCAATAGTTAGGAAATACTAAGACGATAAATTTTTTACATTCTTTAAGTTGATCAGCTTATTAATCAGTTATTTTCTTTAATCAGTACTTTTCCACCACCTTGGTTTCTTTATCTGCAAAATCGACTATCGTTTGACCTAATTTTGTGTCGTGACCGATAAACTTTACAATTCTTTGTTGCCCCAGGCAACTGATTTCCTATAAAGATGTGCTAGTTTCATGTCGTAACACAACTGCAATTACCGTCAACGAACAACACCAATACCTTTGCTGCACCAAAGTGTTATATTTTTTAAATCTTACATCACCAGAGACAAGCAGCATGCTGCTAAATTGGTGTGTTTGATCCACACCCACCCAAAGATTCACACCCTTCCTCAGTCCCCCATCCAATCTTTCCTTGCTGTTTTAAGCTTGGTCTCTGGGTTATTTAAAGAGCAGTTTGTACTGATGCCGTGTGATGCTATAGACCACCCAGAAACAAAGTCATATGGCCATTTATCCCTTAGAAAATGTGCGTAGTTTCTCCTAATTCCTCCTAATTTCTAAGCAGGATTTCAACCTGTACTATTTAATTTGGGAAACTCCTATGTTTACAAACACATGTGTGCATACAGTGACATAGACTGGAAAGAGGGACCCAGATGTGGTAATTATACCAATATTGGCAGCTACCAGGATTTATTTTTGTTAATTTGTTTTGTTAAAAGGCATAGTTTTTTTCTATAACAAAACATCCTCCATGTGCAGCAATGACAGCTTTGCAGATCCTTGGCATTCAAGCTGCCAGTTTGTCCAGATACTCAGGTGACCTTTCACCCCACACTTCCTGTAGCACTTGCCATAGATGTGTCTGTCTTGTCAGGCACTTCTCACGCACCTTACAGTCTAACTGATCCCACAAAAGCTCAATGGGGTTAAAATCCATAACACTCTTTTCCAATTATCTGTTGTCCAATGTCTGTGTTTCTTTGCCCACTCGAACCTTTTCTTTTTGTTTTTCTGTTTCATAAGTGGCTTATTCTTTGCGATACTTCCCATAAGGCGTCCTGAGTCTTCTCTTTACTGTTGTACATGAAACTGGAGTTTAGCAGGTAGAATTCAATGAAGCTGTCAGCGGAGGACATGTGAGGCGTCTATTTCTCAAACTAGAGTCTCTGATGTACTTATCCTCTTGTTTAGTTGTACATCTGGTCTTCCACATCTCTTTCTGTCCTTGTTAGAGACAGTTGTCCTTTGTCTTTGAAGACTGTAGTGTTCACCTTTGGATGAAATCTGCAGTTTTTTTGGCAATTTCAAGCATTGTATCGCCTTCATTCCTCAAAACAATGATTGACTGATGAGTTTCTAGAAAAAGCTGTTATACTTTGTGATCAGTTGAATGCCAATTTGGTATATTAAAGTACAAATTTCCTTCCGAAACAGCAAAATCTGTACATTATTCCAAACTTTTGGCCACCAGTGTATATGTATTAATTAATGTATTTTCATATATATGTCACAGCTATGTTTTAACATTTAAAAATTATATAATGTTGTAACAGAATTTCCCCATTCATTTCTTCCATTGGGATTTTATAAAATCCTTCATAAAAGAGTTGTTAGCCATGAACCAAACCAACCAGCTCTGAGGTGAATCACAACAAAATGTGGAATTGAAGAAAAGAATTAGAAAATTAGACAAAAAGACAAAAGGTACAAGACTACTTAATCTCCTTCATGAAAGGAATGAACTATAATCCCATGAATCATTGCGAATGACGTAATCAAATTAAAAATGATGGAAAAATATACAACTATTATTTGGAAGTTGTTATTTATAACGATATTTGCTCATTTTATTCCAAAATATTCAATTATATATGCTACTTAATTTGAGATTGTAGAGACAGCAACTCGACTGCATTCAAAGTGCATCATGGGAGTGGGCGGTCGCTGCAGAATTGGTTTGGAGCACTTTGTTGACAGTGACTCTCTGACTGGTGGATTGCTTCCCTTCAGGATTGACGGGAAGTTCTTTACCAAGAATTCCACTTGTAAGAACTTTTTTTAAATAAAGTTTAAGTAATGTGGACTCATGGCTTCAACAGAAGCATTTACGATCAATTAACAACCTTGGAGCTCACAGTACAGTAGGTCATTCGTTAACGTCTGTAAGTTATCACTAAAAATAAATTCGCCTATAGAGAAAATGAAAGTGATTTTTACTATCGGAACCAGACTGTTGCACTATATTGTCCTTTCGTTTAACACACCGTCTCCTGTAATTGCAGGTCTGAAGGAGAAGTGTGTTGATGTTCTCGTGTTTGAGACACTGATACCCAAACCCATGATGCAGCATTACATCAGTCTGCTGCTAAAACACCGGCGGCTGATCCTATCAGGTCCTAGCGGCACAGGAAAGACCTACCTCACCTACCAGCTCGCAGAGTACCTGGTGGAACGCAGCACTCGAGAGGTTACGCCCACCATCGCTGTCACATTCAACATGCACCGCCAGTCCTGCAAGGTAAACTGGCAAAATCAGACTAGAATCAGAATAGAGAGGTAACAGCCTTGTGATACTCAGCATGGGCATCTTGTTAGCTAGTATTCTTTATTGTTTTGGACACACCCTTAAAATATCACAGTAAAATCTAATAAATGGGTATTATTTTTGATTACTAATGCAATATGGGATATTTTCAAGTGAAGCGGAATTAATTGGATCATGTAAAGTAGCGGAACTGAGACAGACCTGTGCCAGAGTTTGCTAAAACAATGCCCAAATATATGTTTAGCTGTACTATATGTTAATAGTATTCAGTAGCCCACACAGCTAGGGACGGATTATGACTTGCAAAGGCCCTGGGGCCAATTATCTCCAAGGGCTCCCCTCCAAAAGTTGTTGGGGAGGGGTTTCATTGTTCATGGCCAAAAGTTGTTGAGCGGGTGGGGATACTAGATAGGGCCCCCTGGTAGTCAAGGGCCCCTGGGCACTGGCCCCATTGGCCCTGTCGGTAATCCCTCCCTGTCCACAGCCTATGTAATGTCAACCAAAAAGGAAAGTCATTTCAGAGGCAAAGCATGTGATTTTGATAAAAAGATTACAAAGACTTTGATTGGGTTTTGTCTTTTGATCCCAACAGGATTTGCAGCTCTACCTGTCCAATCTAGCCAATCAGATTGATCGAGAAAGCAACACAGCTGAAGTCCCATTGGTTGTCATCCTGGATGACGTGCATGATGCGGCATCCATCAGTGAACTAGTCAATGGTGCTTTAACCTGTAAATATCATAAATGGTGAGTAAATACTAGAGTATTTATTCCTCCATATTGGCAAGACTAGTGGGTCTCCAAGTTGAGTTTTCAGAGCTATTTTGTCTCCTTTTTCAGTCCATACATAATAGGAACAACCAATCAGCCAGTGAAGATGACACCAAACCATGGACTTCACCTCAGCTTCAGGTGGGTATTTTCATACTTTTATTATTTATTTTAATGTATTTAGTGTATATATACACACGAGTATACATGTATTATCCAATTCTATGTACACAAAGTGTCTTTTTTTATTTTACTTGTTCTATCCATTCAGAATGGTTATGTTCTCCAATAACGTGGAGCCAGCAAATGGGTTCCTGGTGCGTTACTTGCACAGAAAGCTCATGGAGGCAGAAAATCCCAGGAGTGTAAGCAATGAAGATCTTCTCCGGGTACTGGACTGGGTGCCCAGACTCTGGTACCACCTGCATACCTTCCTGGAAAAGCACAGCACTTCCGATTTTCTCATTGGTAATTGTTGAAAATATTTGAATGGTATATCATGGCAAAAAATTGTGAAACTTTCAGTTACAGGTGTAGTTTCTTTTTATACATTAATTTTAATTTTAACCTAAAATATTGATCCATGGACTTTCATGCATGTTTGTCCATTCTGTGTCACCTTAGGCCCCTGTTTCTTCCTGTCCTGTCCTGTCACAGTAGAGGAATTCCGCACATGGTTTATTGATCTTTGGAATCACTCCATCATTCCATACCTGCAGGAAGGAGCTAAAGATGGCATTAAGGTGGGTCAAAGTCGTTTTCATTGACCTGTGTTAAACTTTTGATTAAACTAACCTTATATCAGTTGTACTGCTGCGTGCATTTATGATTCTGAAGCTGTTCTGTTTGTATGATTGTAGGTTCATGGGCAGAAGTCAGTTTGGGAGGATCCAGTGGACTGGGTCAGGGGGTCCCTACCGTGGCCTTCCGCTCAACAGGACCAGGCCAAACTCTTCCATCTGCCTCCCCCCAGCACCAGCCCCGGCAGCCCAAGTCAGCCTGGAGACGATAGGCCGTATAAAGAGACTCCACCCAGCTCCGTGGAGTCAGATCCACTGGTCAGTCATATGTTAGGACTGATGGTTGAGCAAAATAATTTATCGTAATTAATATCGACCTATTATGTAAGAAATAATGTACTGTCCGCCAGTCATTATTGCAAAATAAACCCCAACAGGGTGATCTTACAGATTTTTGTTGGTGTTTATTTTGCACAAATAAGCACCTGGCTGCTCATTATCACACATATCACAAGACTAATTGTTAAATAAATGGACATAAAATCTGTATTTACGCAGACATTTTGTTATTAGTGAGAAGAAAGAGGCCACAGAGTCTCCAGAAACTGCTGAATTCAACCTCCGGTTTGCATTGGAGTTCAGTTGGTGTTTATTTAGAAATGAGCACCTGGCTGCTCATTATCCCACTTATTACAAGACTTTTCTAAATAAATGGACATGAAATCTATATTTACACAGACATTATGTTATTAGTGAGAAGAAAGAGGCCACAGAGTCTCCAGAAACTGCTGAATTCAACCTCCGGTTTGCATTGGAGTTCAGTTGGTGTTTATTTTGCACCTGGCTGCTCATTATCCCACTTATTACAAGCCTACTTAATAAATGGACTTGAAAAATGAGTGATACAAGAAGTATTTACGTAGTGGATAAAAATAGAGTTAATATCTACGAAATGGTATCATTCTCCATGCCAGCACCGGTAAATGTCTCAATGTTTTCTTGATCCTCTAATCTCTTCTGTTTTTTTCCAGATGGCCATGCTGTTAAAACTGCAAGAATCTGCCAATCACATCGAGTCACCGGAGAAAGAGACGATCCCCAAACTCCCGCTCTAAACACCTGTATAACCTCCTCCATCATTGTTCCTGACCCTTACGCCGAGGTCCAAACTCCATCAGCCGCCCCACACCTGCAGATGACGCTGTACTGTTACACTAAATGCTCAAAGTACACTGCACCTATTTATTTATTATGGCATCCATCCACATTTACTTTCATTCGAATCAGATCATAGCAACCAATCATTTACAAAAAGGACTGTGGCGGAACAATGGTTCGGTGATGCTAATACCATGGCGTTTTTATATGTACAGTACAGTGTTACGGTTTGATTGGCAAGTTCCTATAGCATGATAATACCACAATACTTTTAAGTAATGTTAGGTGTCATATGATCCATACTTTTGTCATCTAATAGACAAAAAATGTAAAGCACTTATATCTGAATATATGTTTACAGACACTAATAGGTATGCATTTTATCTCTCCGGGAACCCTTACTGTCTACACCACTGCTGCCCATATAAACAACTCAAGGAAACAGGTGCTAAACTCACTAGTGTGCACGTCAAACTTCATCTCACAGTCAAAGTCAAGAACAACGGTCCGATATATATTTCTCCTTACCGATGTATGACCATACGGGCCGTTTTAGTCTATGCTGCTATGTAAACGAGTTCAGTTTTTGGGAACTTTGAATTTCTTTCACCCTTGACTGGCCAGAAAATATGCTATAATCTAACGTTTTACCATTGGAAACACTTATGCAGACATTTTCTTTCTCTCAAACACAGTGAATGCCTTACAACTCAAGTGTACTATCATGTTTCCTGCTGTAGAGGGCAGTGTTGTTATTCATAAAATAAGAATTGACTCCCTTTTCATTTAGAAGTGTGAATTTAAATTGACCACAGGATGTTGAATTGGAATTTGAATGGGCTATTAATTCCTGTATAATACATTTTTGCTTGACTGATTAGACATGTTGCTATAAGCTAAGTTTAATACGGTCATAACATTAAACACAGCCTTCAAAATGTAATTCACATTTAGCCAAACAGCACCACAACATTTTCCACATTGTTTTCAGATAGCTTTATAAAACAAAATACTGACATGAAAAATTTTATCTGTTGATTATATAAAATATTGAACTTCAGTAAGTGGTAAAATTATGTGTTAGATGTAATAAAATGTATAGTATACCAATAAAATAAATGTAACCTACTTTCTGTAGGTATTATTAATAGTATCTGGTGTTTCTGGAAATACCATGTTATAACATGTTTATTACTAATTAATACTGAAAAATGAAAACTACACCTACAGCAGGTGAATTCAAACTCAAATTACAACTTTACATTCTGTTTAAAAGGTATACGCAATCCAGTTCTTAATGGCGTACTATCTTGGTACAGTGTTGACAAAATAAAAGAATCCACTCCAACACCTCAGAACCACGTTGTAAAGATATCAGTTCCCAACCGCAACCGGCTGTGAACGCGCTCAGCTGCACTTTGTTTTACCGTAATGTTACTGTAGAGATCTTTCACTTTGGCTTTGTCACTGAGCTCAGGGGTTTGGTTATCTCAGGCCTCTAATTATCTTCTCAGTTAACTGCTCTCTTTGTAGCAAATGGTGCAACTATAGCGTATGAAAACCAAATACTCCGTGCTTAACTTAGTACCAAACTTTTATTTAGTGTACAAGAAACAAGAACTCCAACAAAGTACATAGGGATGTGATGCTGTAAACTGGACGGCAAAGATTATCCTCGATCATTTGGTGCTATCGGATATCAATAAAGGAAAATGTTTCCTGTAGAAATCGCACTTGACATCAATTGCCTTGGTCTCATAGTGTTTAATGGCATCTTTAGATACAACCAAGTGATGAAGACTTTGCTTGTCAGATTACGTTTTATTTGTTTGATCCTTTTCAGTTAGTAGTTTAGGTTTCAAACCGTCTTTTAGACATGAAAATACACAGCAGAATCGAAACAAAGCAAATCTAGATGCAACATTTAATAATAATGTAGTGTATGTAAATAATGTACACTACATCCGAATGTTTCACAAGTATCTTGTGTAGTTAGACAATAGAAGAAGTGGATTCACTCGAAGAAGGCAGTGGTGAACCAGTAATTTCCCGTCTTTGTATCTGAAAATACTACTCGGATCCAAGCATGCATGTAAGAACTGGACTTTGGGGTGAAAGTAAAAAGTATTAACTCAAATTCATTCCATTATTCCTTTCATATGTTACAGTATCATTACTCTTCTGTGTAAAAATACAATTTCATAAGTCCTTCTCTTCATGTATTTCAAGAAAAGTAAACAAATGGTTCACTGGAGTTTATTAGCCGGATCGAAATGTCAATTATTACATTTTTTTTGGACTATTTTTGAGCCTTCTTCATTAGCACTGCTGCTTCCAGTGAAATGTGTGAGATACACTACCGTTCAAAAGTTTTGAAACACTTGACTGAAATGTTTCTCATGATCTTACAAATCTTTTGATCTGAAGGCGTATGATTACGTTTGAAATTAGTTTTGTAGACTAAATGTAATTGTGCCACCATATTCATTTATTTAATTATAAACTGATGAAATTGATGACTTGGACCAAATAATAACGAAAAGCAGCCGATAAGTGCCCAACATAGATGGGAACTCCTTCAATACTGTTTAAAAAGCATCCCAGGGTGATTCCTCAAGACGTTGGTTGAGAAAATGTCAAGAGTACATATCTTCAGGTGACTACTTTGAAGACTATTTGATTTGGATTTTGTTTAGTCACAACATAATTCCCATAGTTCCATTTAGTTTTGATGACTTTAATATTATTCTAAAATGTGAAGAAAGAAAATTATAATAAAGAATGAGTGTTTCAAAACTTTTGACTGTTAGTGTGTGTGTGTGTATATATATATATATACATAATTACATTCCAGAGATAAAACCGTGTGATGATGGCTTTTGATGCTTATACACATAAGAAAAAAATCTAATTTTCTAACGATAGGATCTTAGGTGCATTTGGCCCACTTGCAGTTGCATGTTTGATAGCAATGCTATAATAACAATGTGCAATAATCAATGTTTTTTTTTTTTTGTAAATTATCCAAACATCCTTAAAACAAAATAAATTCACTTGAGAAGCAACATTTTCTGCGATATTACGACTATATCTTGAAATCTTAAAATAATCTAACTTAGCTCACATATATATATATATATATACACACCAATCAGCCACAACATTAAAGCCACCTGCCTAATATTGTGTAGGTCCCCCTCGTGCCGCCAAAACAGCACCAACCCGCTTCTGACATGATTTTCTTCTCCCCAAAATTGTACAGAGTGGTTATCGGAGTTACCATAGACTTTGTCAGTTTGAACCAGTCTGGCCATTCTCTTTTGTCCGCTCTCATTAACAAGGTGTTTCCGTCCACAGAACTGCCGCTCACGGGATGTTTTTTGTTTTTGGCACCATTTGGAGTAAATTCTAGAGACTGTTGTGTGTGAAAATCCCTGAAATACTCACACCATCCCGTCTGGCACCAACAATCATCCATTCGATTATCTAATCAACCAATCGTTTGGCAGCAGTGCATAAAATCACGCAGATACGGGTCAGGAGCTTCAGTTCATGTTCACATCAACCATCAGAATGGGGAAAAATGTGATCTCCGTGATTTGGAGCATGGCATGATTGTTGGTGCCAGACGGGCTGGTTTGAGTATTTCTGTAACTGCTATTCATGGATGCGGGTTGGCACAGTTTCGGTGGCACGAGGGGGACCGACACAATATTTGACGGTGTGTGTGTGTGTGTGTGTGTGTGTGTATTAGCCTATTTTTAAGATTTACTTAATTATATTTCATTACAAAATTTCATCCAATTCAATTGGGTAACTTGTAGCAAAAGTTAATTAATACAAATTAAAATATATGTAGTTTTTTAAAGATTACTCAAACTTTGATGAAATTTTGTTATGAAATTGAAATTTGTACATGTTAAAAATATTTTGTTTAGTGTACTGGAAAACAAAAGATAACAATAATGATTAAGAATAATTTACACTTTATAAATGCAGTATGTTGTTGGTTAAGTACCACTGAATTTGTAACCGGATAAAAGAACTTAGGAAATAAATCTCATGTTGTTTTACAATTCTGGTTTAACGCAAACAGGTAAAGATAATTTCGCAACCCCTTCTGACTGATTATAGCTATTCTCATTTCAAAGCACCTGTTAAAGACATTTATTAGTGTAACTGAAGCCGTTTTACACTGTGCGTGTGTGATAGCTGTGCTGTGTTGTGCTAAAACTCATTAAACGTGACAATTCAGCAACTTTTTACCATTTACTTTGTCAGTCTAGGAATTGTACTGACGGCATATGGATGGTGATTGCAAAAAAACTGGACTACAAGTATATTTACATTGTTTTAGTTTTATTGAAGTGCTTCTCTTGTCTTTCACTCTTAAGCTTTGGGTCTGCCTGTCATTATCTGCTATATCTCACAGTCTTTAGCAACATTACATGGCCAACATTGTGTGTCTACAAACTTTTAGCCATGTAGTGCATTTTTTTAAGGCACCTTTTTTGTGTGGACTGCATTTATTGCAATAATTCATTGTGGGTTATGAGTGACGAGCAACAGGTTTATTTCAACCCTGTGTTTGGGTGATTGTATGCCTCGGTGAAGATGTCTTTGGCCAGGATAAAGTTTGGGCAAATGTGCAAGCACTTACACGGCTCTCGAATGAACCTAGATGGGGACCGGTGATGAGTCTTTGCCATCATATGCTTTAGTTTTGATGTAAACGATTCAATGTTCTCAGAGGACCAATGGAAGAATGTTACAAAAGATATTACAAAGTGGTGATAAGTTGCTGAATCGTCCCTTCACTTCACGCAATGCTTAATATTTATTCAAAAGTCCAATACTATTCCATAAAAGGTCATATGATGGTAGATGATGTTCGTTAAATGTGCAATGGGTTTCTAAATGTTGTAAACGCATGTCACCTTAGTGTGTTCTGCCTAATTTGGGGTCATATAAAAGGAATGATTGAACGTTCTTGTTTGTTATTTCCCCCAAATGATTATTTGTAAAACCTAAGTTCCATTTTGTACAGAACGTTATAAATGTATACATTGTAAATAGAGTGGCCCTGCATTTGCAACAACAATCATTTAAGAAAAAACAGTAATGTCATTGAGAAATGTGGTTTGTGTGGGAGAAATGGTGGATGCCCAGTACACATGTGAGCTGGCATGCTTCTGATGTTCAAAAGAAGACAATGTCCATCTGTCATAATAAAACCATAAAGTTCTTTAAATGTGTTTTTGTCATATATGATCCTGAAAGTGAGATTCCTCGTGCTCAAGTTAAGAGTACACAGAGATTTTGTTTGACAGACAGATAGACGGATGGATGGATGAATAGATAGATCAGATCTGGGGGGGGGTCAAAGACCACATAGCCGAATTAACACCCTGCTTCTGTTATCTGACTGCAATGACCCGTCTGTGACTGTTCTGTATATACAGCTGAAGTGGTCATGAGAGCTCGGTGGGCTCCCTCACTGAAACTCTCAAGGGGAGGAGTTCACCAGCACCACATGTCTTAGGCTATAAATCTGGGGTGATTCATCTCCAGACTGAGCCAAAGGACTTGCTAGGTCAGAGGGATCCCTGAAGCAGACAAGCATGCCGGCTAAACCAGCCCCCATAAAGAAATCGGCCAAAGCCGCCAAGAAGAAGGAACCCGCACCTGCGCCCGCACCAGCACCCGAGCCCGCACCCGAGCCCGCCCCTGCCCCTGCTGAACCTGTGCCCGTCGAGCCTGCCCCCGCTGAAGCTGCCCCAGCGGAGGCTGCCCCAGCTGAAGCTGCTCCTGCCGAGGGAGAAGCCCCACCAGCTGAAGCCCCACCAGCTGAAGCCCCACCAGCGGCGGAGGCACCTCCCGCAGCAGGTACTTCTAATGGAGATTTCCAAACCCCAAACTTACCCACATCCGATCAAGTTGTCAAACTGCAATTATAACTAGACACTATTAATGGGTGGATCTATATTTCACTATATATATTATATTTCACCTCCAAATTATTTAAAAAACGATATTTGCAAAAATACATTAATGAGAATTTTCCTACCCAGACACAAACTCAGTACAAAAAAATACTAAATATAAATAAATAATAATATATATATATATATATATATATATATATATATATATATATATATATATATATATATATATATATATATATATATATATACAGTACTTACAGTAGTGTGAATTTGGAGGACAACTGGCTTAATTTGTGTATCCCAAATATAATTGATTACCTTTATGTTTATTTTGGGCTTTCTTGTGGTTTGGGATGTAAAGAGAATTATCCTGTCTGTTATTTATTTTCTATTAAAATCTGCATAAATTCAGTGGCCAGTTTATTTATTTATTTGTAAATATGATCAGTACACGGATCCTGACAGTATTTGTGAGATTCACCCCATTATTTGCAGTAATAATTACAAGCTAACCAAAGATATTAACACAGTGGCAGATGCATGCCGTGTAGCAATTAACAGCGAATGCTTAAGAACTCAAAGTGCATTGCTGCTGGTGCCAAGAATGCGCGCTACAACTGATGGTTAAAAAAACACCAGTGAGTATTTACACCTGTTCACCTCTCCACACTTCAACACTATACAATGATCATAGCAGCTGTTGGACCTACCGATGCCTATTGTGCTGCTTTATTTTAAGCATGCGTTTGTTTTCCGGAAAAACTTTAGGCCAAATATTTGCCAATCATTTTATCCAATATTAAAATACCTCTATAATTTATAAATATATATTTTAGGTTATATAAAATACCTTTAATTTGATATTTTATTTGAAAGGAAAGTAGTTAATTGCAGTTGTTTTCCTTTGCAAAAACAAATAGAAAAATACAGTAATGGCATCAGGTGGAATAAAGGACTAATATGCTTCTGAATAAGGGATATGACGGTGTCAAATGTTCATATCACGATAATTGCCGAGGCATTTATCACAGTACACAGGATTATCACGGTATTGTATTGAATTACAAAACGGGTTGAAAGATACATTTATACATGCACAATATTGTTGTTCTTTAATTACAAGATTTAGTTACTTGTTTTGTACTTTTTCAATTAAAAGATTGCAAAGAAAGTAACTTTGCAAAGATGAAACCAAATAAGATTTAAAGAGACATGGTGGCTTTCAAAAGTCCAATGCTTATATTTTGCATTTATCGAATTTATTCCGGGTTATTTTCAATGCAAATGAACATGTAACAACAATGGGGACATTTTGAGGGAAAAGTTCAATTGAAAAAGAAACATGAATTTTAGAGTTTCCTAGTAATTTGGTGTGTTTTCCGATCACTGTAAGAGTCAGAGTGTTGGGAATGTTGATTTATTGATGGAAATGATACAGTGCATTCAGAAATATCTAAACAACTTGATTAATTGATAATAATTGAAGTTCTCACGATAACAATATTGTGCATGTTAATTATCACAGTTAATTATCACAGTTAATTATCACAATTATTATTGAATATCGGCAAATACCTATTCTGAATGATTGCCAAATGTACTCCATGTCCTAGGGATGTGCATCTCCATATCTGAGGCCGATGCGATACGCATCTCGATACGATACACTAAAGATACGAAGCAGCTACCGATGCGATACGATTCACCCATATTACGATGCAGCGCGATCCGATTTCGATTCGATACAATGCGATGCAATGGAAAAAATATGATGCTATGGAATTCAGCATGGCACAGAGTTCGCTTTTATTTATTTGTTTCAGACAGACTGCAAATCATAAATTAACGTAAGTGCCTTCTGACTTGTAACGCTTTTGTAGTGCCAAAAAAATAAAAGAATAAATAAAAATAGACGTTTTTTTCCTGTTTTGTCTCCAGTTACACATTTAACAGTGAAACAATTTAAGAATTAAAGGTGTAAACAATTAAGAACTGTTCTGTACATTTGAGAGCTGTTAGCCAGCGGGGAGTGAATAAAGATCGTTTGCTCACCCGGAGTCATGCTAGCGGTACCACACCGACTAGCAGCTACAGCTGAAGGCGAGGTGTGGGAGGCAGATGTCTATATGCACTCGCATCGTGTCGGCGCTTTAAGTGTGTTGTTAAATTAATCGTACTGCCTGTATATTTTCTAGCGGCACGACATATTTTACAAATTGCATGTTTGTTTTTATATATATATTTTATTTATTTATTTTCATCTATCTTATAAAACCTAAAGTGTTTCCAAACAATGGATTTTTAATTATTTGGTGGAAGATGCAGCTCTACCTCTGCTATGTTAAACTATATTCTATTTGACTCAGGACACGCCTCGGTATCCGTAGTGTTGTGAAACGTCATATTCACGTAGCAGCCGTTGTGATGAGAGAACGCGCTTGAGAAACAGTTTAGAGGAGAAATCAATCTACATATAAAATATTGGTCACAATTTTTTGGTCACTTTCTAAATTATACAAGTATAGCGCATCTACTAATAATTATATATATAAGTCGGTTTTTACCGATGCAAATATGTTAGAAACGATGCATCGCGATACTTATGCCAACTCTAGCATATTTACACACCTGCTGAGCGCTACAAATGAGCATCTACACAAGCCCAGTTGCTACTTTGTTCATAAACGTAATTTCTCACCATAATCTGCGTTTGTATTCATACACACAATCATCTGTTTATTTCACACTCTAACTAAAGAAAAGTGTCCAAAGCCTTTTCAGCAACTGTGCAATTATTATTTGACACCAGCCATATACGCTGAGGCCTTGTAAGCCTGAGGAATTCAGAGCTTGTGGATTCCTAAGCACTCCATTTGCAGCCCCATAGAGCTTTATCAATGTAACAGCACTGCATTCAAAAGTAATAAAGATTTAACATTGTGTTTTGATTAGTGAGCCCAGTCTTTCCCAGGATCAAAGTCAATATATTTAACCAGATTACTGACATGGGAAAAATAAGTAACCTTCGTCTTTAGAAATATTCTTAGTCATAGGCCTATAACTTTTCACATTATGCCTGTAGCAAGAGCAACATAACATTATCTCAAACACATCCATTAACACCATTCATGATACATTAATGGATCGCACCAACATGGCCAAATATCGTACTTCTAGTCTATTTAAGTTTTGGGGTGTATAACCACTTGTGTCTTTACTGTTTTGTGTTCTACTGTATTCTGGGCATGCAAAGCAAGCCTCTAACATTCCAACCTCAAACCTTTCTAACATTTAATAATTGTCTGCTGCCCTCATCGCTTAAGGAGCTGCTGTAATCGATGCTACGTCTGCTGCTGAAGCCCCCGCTGATGGTAACAGTCTCAAAACTACGTTTTATTTTCTTTACTTCACTTTTTTTGTGCAATGCTGTGTTCACGTCATGTTTAAATAGTTGTAATTAAGATTTCCCGATACGTAAAATAACTCAAATAATATGCTGTTTTGTAATCATGAGCGTTGCCATGATTCAGAGAACTTGAACGGCTCCCAGCAAACACAGAACGTTCCACTAATGTCCGTGTATGGTTCCCATTTGGCTATTTCTTTGGGAACCAGTTCCTAATGTTCTAGGAATGTTCTTACGTTATTTCCGTTTAATTTTTTGTAACCATAAACTAACATTCCAAGAATGTCCTGGGAACCAACAATTGCTATTTGATGACTTGACTCTCCGAGTTGTCGTCTCGTAATTACAGTAATCCAAACATGATGTGAACGCAGCATTACATTACTTGGGCCACTTCCACACTAATCTGTTTGAGTTTGAAAACTCAGTTTTCCGTTTCCTAACTTCAACCTTTTACGAAGTTTGCACATATGGAGATCGTTTTTGAAAATCGACCTTTTCGGTGGAGGAAAACGCTGTTTTAGTGTAGATGAGATGCTATAACCAAGTTAAATTTATGCGTTTTCAAACAAAAATGCATTAGTGTGAATGTGGCTTTAGTTTATTAACCTACAGTACAATACTGTAAACAAAAAAACTACAGCAAACGCTTTCCAGCATTTAAGCAATTTGCTTAGAGTTTTGGAGTCATGGCTTTGTTTATATTATAAGTAGCCTAATGCTCTAACATTTAAAATCAGCTACTGCTGCCGCCCCTGCCGAAGAAGGCACTGCACCCACTGAAGGAGAAGGTCCCACAGATGGTAAACAGCTACCGTAAATTAATTTGATGTGCTGTTTTTGCTGTTTTGGCGGGACATGTTGGCCCATTTTAATTGGAAATTGATTGGGATAGGTTGGTGACAAGAGCCAAAAAGGAATATAAGCATATATACAGGTCCTTCTCAAAAAATTAGCATATTGTGATAAAGTTCATTATTTTCCATAATGTAATGATAAAAATTAAACTTTCATATATTTTAGATTCATTGCACACCAACTGAAATATTTCAGGTCTTTTATTGTTTTAATACTGATGATTTTGGCATACAGCTCATGAAAACCCAAAATTCTCAAAAAATTTGCATATCATGAAAAGGGTCTCTAAACGAGCTTTTAACCTAATCATCTGAATCAACTAATTAACTGTAAACACCTGCAAAAGATTCCTGAGGCTTTTAAAAACTCCCAGCCTGTTTCATTACTCAAAACCGCAATCATGGGTAAGACTGCCGACCCGACTGCTGTCCAGAAGGCCATCATTGACACCCTCAAGCAAGAGGGTAAGACACAGAAAGACATTTCTGAACAAATAGGCTGTTCCCAGAGTGCTGTATCAAGGCACCTCAGTGGGAAGTCTGTGGGAAGGAAAAAGTGTGGCAAAAAACGCTGCATAACGAGAAGAGGTGACCGGACCCTGAGGAAGATTGTGGAGAAGGACCGATTCCAGACCTTGGGGGACCTGCGGAAGCAGTGGACTGAGTCTGGTGTAGAAACATCCAGAGCCACCGTGCACAGGCGTGTGCAGGAAATGGGCTACAGGTGCCGCATTCCCCAGGTCAAGCCACTTTTGAACCAGAAACAGCGGCAGAAGCGCCTGACCTGGGCTACAGAGAAGCAGCACTGGACTGTTGCTCAGTGGTCCAAAGTACTTTTTTCGGATGAAAGCAAATTTTGCATGTCATTCGGAAATCAAGGTGCCACAGTCTGGAGGAAGACTGGGCAGAAGGAAATGCCAAAATGCCTGAAGTCCAGTGTCAAGTACCCACAGTCAGTGATGGTCTGGGGTGCCATGTCAGCTGCTGGTTTTGGTCCACTGTGTTTTATCAAGGGCAGGGTCAATGCAGCTAGCTATCAGGAGATTTTGGAGCACTTCATGCTTCCATCTGCTGAAAAGCTTTATGGAGATGAAGATTTCATTTTTCAGCACGACCTGGCACCTGCTCACAGTGCCAAAACCACTGGTAAATGGTTTACTGACCATGGTATTACTGTGCTCAATTGGCCTGCCAACTCTCCTGACCTGAACCCCATAGAGAATCTGTGGGATATTGTGAAGAGAAAGTTGAGAGACGCAAGACCCAACACTCTGGATGAGCTTAAGGCCGCTATCGAAGCATCCTGGGCCTCCATAACACCTCAGCAGTGCCACAGGCTGATTGCCTCCATGCCACGCCGCATTGAAGCAGTCATTTCTGCAAAAGGATTCCCGACCAAGTATTGAGTGCATAACTGAACATAATTATTTGAAGGTTGACTTTTTTGTATTAAAAACACTTTTTTTTTTTTTATTGGTCGGATGAAAAATGCTAATTTTTTGAGATAGGAATTTTGGGTTTTCATGAGCTGTATGCCAAAATCATCAGTTTTAAAACAATAAAAGACCTGAAATATTTCAGTTGGTGTGCAATGAATCTAAAATATATGAAAGTTTAATTTTTATCATTACATTATGGAAAATAATGAACTTTATCACAATATGCTAATTTTTTGAGAAGGACCTGTATATATATATAATGTGCACTGATGAATGACCTGGAATGTGCAATAAGAAATTAAACTGAAAATTTTGTTTCATGTTGACTTTAAAGTCAATTGTATATGTAAAAAGTAAAAAACACCATCTAATTAAGTAAACACCAATTCTGTAACATTGCTTGATTTGGAAATAACTTTTGGTTTCTATGTCCTGAGATCATCTTTTAGATTACGCCAAAACCAGACCTGAATAGTTGGCTATAATGCCAGTATAATTAGACCTGGATGGGCAAAACTAATGCCCAAAGCTGCTCTTATATGCTGCTTTTATTAATGTACACCTGCCTATTTAACACAAGCTGCTGCTGAAGCTCCACCCGCTGAGGAAATCAAAGCTCCTACACCACCTCCACCTGCAGGTAGATCTACTAGAAAAATCCAAACCATCCACAGTTTTAAAGATAGATCATGACAATTTAACTGCCTACATTATTCTTTGAAATACTGAATGGCTGTTTCTTCTCCAGTGCCAACTAGCGAGCCATTGGAGCTTAGTGTTGAAGATGTAAACGATACTTCAGTCACCATTACATGGAGACCACCCGCCACCATTGGAGGCTCTGGTTTGGATGGGTACACTGTGGAAATCTGCAAGGAAGGAAGTGAGTCTGATGTTCTTCATGTAATAAAGCCATCTAGCTGAATAGATCTTAAAATCAAAAGTCCTCTTCATTTTATTACGGTGGCCTGGCAAGCACTTGCATTCATACCAAATACCAAGTCAAAACTTTTATAAGCATTTTGTTGGCCCGTTAATCCTATCATTTGCACCTGTCCCCAACATGTCAATGGCAAAATTTACACCCCCACTTAAGTAGTGTCCCTATATGGAGCGAGGCATTTCTAGAAGAGCCCAGGAGAAGTCTGCTTGCAAAGAGGGTTGTAGTATTCATGCCAGTGGTAGACGCAACAGTCAAATCTAGTACAGTTTAACTTGCTGATACTGCAATTTAAAGTTGAAATGCATTATGAAAATGGGGCATATCCACTCACATAAGTTCAAAGATTTCTTTTACATACATGGTTTATTTCAGTGTTGGTCCCCCCCAAAAATATTTTGACATTTAAGTCACACAAAATGTCTGAATGCCATTGCATAAATATCAAACCAAGTGTTCTTTCTTCCAGACTTCTTCTAGCACAAGCGCACTTTCCAGGCAAAATGGTTTAAATGATAATAGAATAGGTATACTTTTCAAAATGAAGGCAACAAATATTTGTGTCACTTTGTGTTTGTCGAACTTTAGTGGAACTTCTCCATAGTTAATGTGCTGAACACAGGATACCTGTGTGAACTTGAGGGGAACTGACTTCACACATCCACAAAAATCACCAAGACACCAGTTGATTCAAAGTCAACAAGCAAAAATGGCTCAGAAAAGTCAGTTCTGAGAAAAGCTCCCGCAGCATTTGTTTCCAAGGTGACGCTTGCTTTCATTACCCCAACATCACCGTTCAATTTTCCCCATTATAGCTGATGACTGGAAAGCGGCTAACGAAGATCTCACCATGTCTTGCCGTTACATCATCAAGAACCAGACTACCGGTGACCGGCTGAACATTAGGGTGGTGGCCATAAACCCTGGTGGCCGCAGCCCTCCTGCCACAATGCCTGACCCTATCCAGGTCAGAGAGGTCATGGGTAAGTTAAGATTCCACTGCCCAAAAACAACAGTTGCCCATATGAAAACACATTTCTGAGTTGGGGTGTTCTAAGTTTGGGAAATTATAATTATACTTGAAGAGTTTAATTTTGCTTGGCCACAATGCAAAGAAAAAATACACTGACTGCGTGAAACAAACTTTAAGACCAAGCTCAAGCTTCTTCAAAATGGTTGTCAATAATGCTCATAATGTAAGCGGTAATCCTACAATAGTTAGCACTAATTCTAATTTGGTGGGTAAATGTCACCAAAGAGAGTATGAGTAGGAGACAGTCCACTTATAGGAAAAAAAAAAAGGGAAAATCATAACACTCAATATGGCTTTCAGTCAAAAGAGGCAATTGTCTTTTTGATCAAGGAATTGTCATTGTCGAGAGGCAAAATTGGTACCATGTCAAACCCACCACTCATACTGCTCCAAAGGGCACCCTACTTGGAAAAAAATAAATCTACTTGACTAGGGACTGGCTGAAGCTTGTAGAGATATAACCTTACAGACATGCACAGATCGTGATAGACTGTTAGAATGATCAGTCCAAAATGTAGAGTTATTATGTAGCATTATCTTCAGTCAGAATAATTGAAAACACCAATATTTGGCTCTGCATTTTCTTTTTTGGTACAAAAACTCTGTTGTCTCATAGCTTCAACTTGTCTGGCAGAGCTATATCGTTGAATAAGCATTGAGAGATAGCAGTTACATTTGAAAAGGTATACTACATGCGATCACATTATGGTAGAGCATTATATAAAGTGTATTTCATGTGTGAATGCTTGTAGTTTCTTTATGTTCTTCAAGTGTGTCCAGCGTCTAAAGAAAGAAGTCATAACGTAGGATGGAAAGTCACATGGGTTGGGAATGTAACTTGAATCCTATTTATGGGGTTGGCAGAACTCTAATTAAAGGTCTGGTCTTCTTGCTGCATTGCCTTTGGTAGCCCAATCCACGTTGACCTGTTACAAATTGTCATTTCCAATATGAACAATCTCTGTTGCAGACCCTAGAAAATTGTTGGTAAGTGTCTTCTATTAACAAGGATTATGTGGAGAGGGTTTTGCATGGCTTTAAAGCCATTGAAGGCTCGTCGTCTGGACCAGAGTCAAACTTCTTCCTTTGAGAGCGATGGCGACAAGTGTAAATGGTTTGAGTTGGAGGGTGGGATAAATTCCCACGTGTTCTCGCACTGCATGAGGAGTCAAGTGGCATCTAAGGTTACCCATAAGGCTTTTTAGCTTGCTTGAGATGCTATGTTTATTTAGATGCATGCTGTTTTAAGAGTAAAGTTTTAAGAGTTAGTGTCCGGTAAGATACTTCTAAAAGGCTTCAAACGGTTTTCCAGTATTGGGTTTTTAGACTGATTGGGAGTTTTCCAGATACAGATGCACCATTTTCCACCAATGCATTGTTGATGTATGCAGCTTCTTGTTGACAAGAGTAGGGACACAATTGTAGACTGCACAATATCATTGAAAGAATACAAAATACTGTGTAGTGAATGCAGCAATAATCCAATTATTTTGGAGCATTGACAGTGATTCATTAGAAATATGTCTTAATCCATGTTGAATTGCATTTCTGAGATCTTCCCTTAAAAATCTCAGTAGACGATAATATATATATATATATATTTATTTGGCAAAAAATAAATGTTTAGCCTTGTTCAATATAGAAAAATACATGAAAAAATTTGTATATACTGTATAATATTATACAGTGTATGTTAAAATAAACATACTTTATCACATTATCCTGTATGTTTGACCATTATTTTATTTGACAAATGACAAGATTATATTTTAGTATTAAAAATTATATTAAATATATATTTTGAATAAAATATTTTGTAAGTTACATTTATATAAATATATGTAAATAATATGTTTTGTAATTTGGTATAATGTATAACAAATTTAAATAATTTATGTATACTATTTATGTGAAATACATTAATAATTTAATTTATTTAATTACAATTATTTGATTGAATTTACAATATGTGTCAGATATATTTTGGGAAGTTGATAATTAATTCTGTCAATTATTTTGTGATAGAAGGCATGGTGTCAAATATTAATCATAATTCAGCAGTTTTAACTGTTAAATGTAACTGAAGCTCTCCATCATGAGTTATTAGGGGTAAGAGTGTAACGGGACTAATCTATTTAAAGCTGTGATGAGATGAACAGAGCCCCCGTTAGCATGTATGCTAGGTCAAAGTATACATCCCTCTAGTGTGATGTTAATCTAAACATTAGAACAATTAACTGGTACATCAAATTAGCTTTAATCACCACTTTTCTGTAATGTTTAAACCTCCGCAACGTATTGTGTGTGAATGTGGAAGGTTTTGGGAGTAGGCTTGCTGTAGACTCTTCAACCATCACTAAGTTAAAACTGGGTTGAGGATGGAATTACAGTTAGCTTGCACTCAGCTGATCTCAAATGGAAAGCCTGGGTCACATTTAGGTTAGCAAGCTAGTTCTTGTTAGCACAGTAATTCAAACACTGCTTCAAAATACATGAATATATGCTTTTTGCTTTATGAACTTTATGAACATGTATGAATCAACCCAGTGGCGGCTGCTGGTCTTTCAAAGAGGGGAAGCTCATTTTCGGCCTACATTATAAACTTATTTACCCTATTTTTTGAACTAAATCAATCTTAGGTGTTGATCTGCCCTGCTGTTTAATTCTAATTTTTTCCTCGTAAGGAAGACTTTCAAATGGCTTCGCCAAAATCAGGTCGACAATATTAGCACCGTCTGCCATCGTGCGCAGTTTCACCCGTACGACGCTAGCCTAGCCTACTGTATGAATGAATGAATGAACGAACGAACGAACGCTCTAAAACAAAAATATATTAAACTTGGTAAAACTGAAACAAGGAATGTGGTGTATAATTGTGTGAAATGTATTATGCAAATTGCCTAGCAATTTCAGCCAAACAAATATAAAGAAATAGGTTGCAGCAGTTTGTCTTTCGACTACACTTGAGAAATCCGCGATGGGACTGAGCTGAAATAGCTTCAGTGACTTCTTATAGTACAGATTCGCTGTCAATCAAAAGGAGAAGCAGTCTTTCGACAGATCCTCCAATCATCACGCGGAAGCCCGGAGTCCGGGCCAGCCCACTCCTCATTCACCCCCAGAGACTCTGAGCGTCCGTGGGCGGGACATAATCGCAGCATTTATCCAATGACCGTCTATTTTCGAGCACTGAAAAAAACTGTTCAGAGCAGCCCCGTTGAAGTCAATGGACGCTTCGGCTTCAACAGGGAAATGCACTGACGCTACGGGAATGTATGAGAAGTAAATCGAGTCAGCCGACCTGCTATATGTAATGTAGCTGATTCTGAACGAACTCGTCTTCGAGATGAACGTGTTCTAACGCATTTTTAGTCAATAAATTGTTTACACAATAGTACATATTTGACCATTATTTTTTTTGACATTATAGGGGAAGCTGAGCTTCCCTTGCAGTCTTAAAGAAATCCCCACTGAATCAACCTAACAACATTAAAATTGATAATTTCACAATTTCTAGTGATCAAATTAATACAATCTCAGTGCACATATCATTTTTAAAACTATTTACATCCACATACTATTTGTAATACTTTGTTGTTTTTCAGTCAGGACCACTTCCATTAAACTTGGGTAACTTTTATTGAGTTATGGACAATTTGAAGCAATCTGTTGGTGTTGGCAGTATGGTTCTGTTCTGGGTAAACTCGCCACCCATCCATGCAGCCATGCATGGCCAGCTCTGTCCATGGATGGGCTGCATGGATGGGCTGCATTCCATGCAATAGAAAGGCATCTGAGAGAATAAATGAATGAAAGAACCATTCTGATATGTGTCTAAACTGTATTGGTGGATGTCATAAATCCCTTTACAAAAAACTTTAGAGGTCTGGCAAACTTGCCGCAAATTTGCCACTCATTATTTTCACATGCAAATGAACTTGCGATTTGCCGCAAATTTTTTCAGAAGTTTGCAGCTCTTCTCCGGTAGTGGTGAACCTGCAGGAAACCTTTGGAAACAGTGGACAATTTGCCTCTACTGGCAAACACATCTATGGCAAACTTGTGGCAACAATGAAGAGTTTGCTGTAAAGCTCATTCTCATGTGAAAATAATCAGTGGCGAACTTGCTGCAAATTTGCCAGAACTCTCTATTATCTCTCTATTATAACTGAATGCGAGCTTGATTAACATGACATTCCTGACCTAACATGATGCTTAATTTTCCAGTTATATAAAACCTGCAATGTTTTCCCTTCACAGATCGCCCCAAAATCCGTCTGCCACGTTTCCTGAGGCAGCGCTACGTGAAAAATGTTGGCGAGAAGATCAACATTGTTATTCCCTTCAGTGTATGTGATTCATCAGTTTAAAGTTCTCTACAATGCATGATGAAAAGACTTAAAGTAGTTAATATTAGCTAAACTCCTAAAATGGTGCAGTGTGTAACTTCTGAGCCACTAGCAGTACCAAACAGAATTGTTATATGTTTGTTTGAGATACAATGTTTCTCACTAGCGACTATCCTGCTAGTACAGGATATATGTTGCTTGCTCATTTTATACATTTGAATGGCCATCAATGGAGAATTGTGTTATTTGCACACAGAATGGTGTAGTTCTGGCATCTACCAGCAGGGGCTAATTGCCTATGCAACCTGCCAAACCCTGGCTCCCTGGGCCTGAAGGCCAGAGTGTACTTCTGTTTTCCACATAATGCTAATTTCATCATCAGCATAGTATGCTTTGACTGTCTTAGTTTTTCTAGACACACGGATAGTCTCCATCTTTGTGCGTCGTCTGCACATGAGCCTGGCGTTGACTGTACTAAAGAGAACTGTAACTTAAGGCATCGAAATGCATGTGTGTTGACATATGGTCTAGCAGTCAGAGTATATTTTGAAAGGCTATATGTCATGACTATGCACGAGATGTAACTTATGGTGGAAAAAGGAAGTATACCCAAGCCTTGACATAGCAAAATTGGCTCAACCAATGCCATGAATTTGGAGTGTTCAGGCAACATTTGTAATTATGTTGGTGCACAAATAAGAGCTTTAAGGGATTGCTAATTAGTTGTAGCAGGGGGGGAAACATTCGTTGTTGTTTTGCCAGAAGTTGTTTGCTTGTACTCATATTCATCCATTTTCCTTTTCGAATTCGAGAGATTTTTACCAGCCTTATTTTCTTACCTGTAGGGCAAACCACAACCTGTTGTCTCATGGACAAAGGACGGCCAGGCTATTGACACTAAAAAGATAAATATTCGCAACAGTGAAAAGGACAGCATCTTCTTCATCCGTGCTGCCGAGAGAGCCGACTCCGGTGTGTACGAGATGTGTGTTAAAGTCGACAGCTTTGAGGACAAAGCCCAGATTACTCTGCAGATTGTTGGTAGGTGTTCTAAAAGATGCTGTCAATGGAAGTCGTACATGCTATGAACACTGTTTTATCATGGTTTTGGGTGCTTTCCAACATTGCCCTTATTGACATGTTTACCAGAGTTGCCTGGACCTCCAGCCAGTGCCAAGATCGTGGACACCTGGGGTTTCAACGTTGCTCTGGAGTGGACAGAGCCCAAAGATAATGGAAACACAGCAATCACCGGATACACCATCCAGAAGGCCGACAAAAAGACAGGGGTACAAGCTTGTTCAACATTTACTACATTTACGAATGCATTACCATGTTTTTTTGGACATGATACCATGGTAATACCAAGTTGTGATGGACATGTACCATGTAATACCATGATATTCTTTTAAGTACCTTGGAGTAAAATGGTATATGAATGGTAATTCTTTGGTCCAATTATATATGTTAAAGTACCATGATATTGTCATCTGAAACATCACTCAACCATGGTATCCTTTAAAGTACCTTCTAGCACCATGATACAAGTACATTAGTATTATTGTAACTGGTCCTGATCGACCCGCTCCAAGCGGGATTCAATCCGGTGTTGCAAGCATCGCACTAATGAGGAGGCTAAAGACTACCACCTCTAGAGTCAGTCACTAGTGTGCCTCTTGAGGCCAGTGGAGTGATGTTTACACATACCGCACAGCTGTCACATACCAGCTGGCTCCCATCACATTAGCATCTGTTACCATCACTTTACCATAGAACCACAGTTGGACACTTCCTGAAAACTTCATAGAGCACACTGTTTGAAATGTCAGCCAGACTTCATTATCCAATACAGCAAATGAGGATCTAATTGTTATATTCTGTCAGTAGTCTTGTGTAGAGTTTACTGACCTCTGCTGCTCTCTCCTCAGGACTGGTTCACAGTAATGGAGCACTATCACCGATTGAATGCCACCATTTCAGACCTAATCATGGGCAACACCTACGTCTTCAGGGTCTTCACTGAGAACAAGTGTGGAATTAGTGAAAATGCTACTGCCACAAAGACCTCAGCCACAATCCTGAAGACAGGTGAGTCCTTTTCTGCAGTTTGGCACTAGAATATTTCTTTATGCAGGAGGAAGGATACATCTACGAATGCTTAATATCAATAGATGTTAAGCAGCTTTACGATACGCTATGATCATTTATATCCCTGCATCAATATATTTTATTTAATTATGTGGGCTTTCATATCATTCCTTCAGTTCAGTTGCAGCTTCAATGAGGCGACTAGCCGTAGTGGACAAAAATGCATGATACAGATCGAAACTGATATCGCAAACATGCTGATGCTTCTCGCGCGTATGCCTCAGTTTCAATTGCAATACAATCATTTTGCATAACATATGTATCGCAAATTGTGTCCTATTGTGAAGTAGTTTTGTAGTACTGAGCGCTAATGGTGCATTAAGCTACATTGTTACCCCCAACAGTTTCGACTTTGGCTGTTTGCCACTGGTCTTTTGAAGTGCAACAAGCGATTACTGGACCATTTGCATGGGCACACTGGCATGAAAATAAAAACAAGACTGAAGAGAGAATTTGTGTGTCCATTGAAGACTTAGTGAGTTGTCTGGTATGACATTGATTCTTTAATTCGCAGACTTAAACTCAAAGCTTAAGTTAGTAGAACTTTTCGATTTTGTACTACACATGCATGTTAATGGCTCTTAACCTGAAATCTCATTTTGTTGGTACTTTAAATGACCACGTAATCTCAATTTAACATATTTAATGTATAGAGAACCTAATTGAATCAAGTAAACCCAACTCAATTTTGCATGTTAAATGAACTTAAATCACTCTTTCCATTATTATCCAACTAGTACAGTGCATGCTAACTGGAAACATTACGCTTTGATTAGCGTAGCAATTACTTAATTAGAAGAGTAATATACAACATTTGTAACTTGTACCTGTCCTCAAACTAAGCTCAAGCTCCACAATTGACCGTAATGGTAACCCCCAAAATTCCAATTTTAATCTAAATAGCTTACATCGTTTTTAGAGCAAACCAAAGCTTTTTGGAGAAATGTATAGTTTCACCAACTCTGTTCAATGCAACTCTACAGAGCTGCATGACAGAAATGCCCTATAGTCTCTACGCTACGCTCCCATTGTAACACTGTTAACATAGATTGATAGGCTAATAGACATCTAAGTTCTATTGGACAATTAAAGTCCCAGTAAATGTGAAGAGACAAGTTAATTAAAGTTTACCTAAAAATAATTTATTTGAACCAATTTGTATGGTTTAATTTTCCCCTTCTCTGTACAGTTAATTACTCTTTGCATTAGGGTTTACAGTGAGCTTATCATATACTCCATGCTTAAAATTGCCCTCCTGCAATGATTTTTCATGTAGATTTCAAAAGGGTGCATGACGCTTGCACTGGGAGGTGTTTTTAAGCCCTGTGCAAGGAACATTAGTGACTGACCCGGCATCAAATCTCAGTCATTTGGTTAAAGTAACTCTTACAGTGGTTTTCAATTAAACAATGATGTTCCTGCTATTCTCAATGCATTGGTTGTTTGTGTGTTTGCATTTAGGAATTGACTACAAGCCTCTAGAGTATAAGGAACACGACTTCAGCGAGGCACCCAAATTCACCACCCCCCTGGCAGACCGCAGCGCTACTGTCGGCTATAACGCCAAGCTGCTTTGTGCCGTTAGGGGATTCCCTAAGGTACATGATTACTCCATACGCTATAAGGCAGGCTAGCATGGATTAGTGGTTCCATAGGATAGTCTTAAAGATAGGGTCATGTAGTAGTAACATGTAAGGCTTGCTTAACTTAACAACAAGCAGTTCACATGATTTTAATAGAATATTGCGGGTTTGATACTGGAAGTTATGCTCAATCAACAGCATTTGAGGCATAATGTTGATTAGTACATTTGTCAGGGTAGACTGCTTGTTAAATTTGCTGCATGTTATATTTGTTTTTGGGTTCGTAGGCGAACTAGTAGAGCATAGTGCTAGCAATGTATACGTCATGGGTTAGATTCCCAGGGAATACACAAATTGATCAAATGTAGACCTTGAATGCACCGTTTGGATGGCAAGCGCATACATTTATGGTGTCTACCCTGACTCTTGTTTTGAGCAGACCAGCCTCATTCAATTCGCTAATGTGTAAAATGATCATTAAGAACATGCTGATAGGTATTTTGCATTGAAGTCTGTATTATTATCAACACTTAATTAGTCAAAGGGTGTCTGAAGGTTCAGGTGACCACTGAAATTTAGGAATCTGTCACTAACATACTTGCAGAGATAGTGGAACTCCTGTTGGGTTTAGATAACTGGAGGAGCCGGATAAGTGAGATTCCTACATCACTATGATCGGATGGGCATCCAAACACAGATATGTGGAGGCCATGACACTGGACATGGAGCTCATGGAAGAGCAAGTGTGGATAATGGTGATGAATGGCTCCAATAACTTCGTCCATGTCTCATTTAAGTATCAACTATGATTCTCCTAAAATTCCTTTAAAGGAATATATATATATAAATATATTTGCCAATTGTCATACAGAGCTATAAAATGAATGTGAATAGTATAGTTCAGAAATTTTGGTCTTGGAAGAATATGATGAGAAATATTTGAGTTCGTATTGAGATCCCATATTGAGACTTTTGATTGAAGACTTTGGTATCTGGCAAATCTAAGCACAGTTTGAGGCATTGTTGAGATCTCTACCGAACCTCAAGAGGTTTAACAGACTCCATTTGCTCTCAATTTAATCTCATTGGGGTCTCAGAGAAACAGTTGATGTATTAAAGAGATCTTGTTAGTTATTTTTCTTCTCTATGGGTAGGACATACTGAAAATCCCCCAGGACTTGAGTGATAGTTTTATTTTTATTGTTGTCCAATCTCTTCACAGCCAAAGGTCCAGTGGATGAAGAATCAGATGATCATTGGCGATGACCCTAAATACAGGCAGATCAACAACCAGGGCATCTGCTCCCTAGAGATTCGTAAACCCGGCAACTTTGACGGTGGCGTTTACACCTGCAGGGCCAAGAACGAGCACGGAGAGGCCTTGGTTAGCTGCAAACTGGAGGTGAAACGTAAGTCAACATGCTCTCCTCTGTCACAGGACTGTCAATCGCAGCAAAATATATTTTCTTAATGGAGTATTGAGGGTTCAATACAAGTTAAGCTCAATCAACAGCATTAGTGGCATAATGTTGATTACCACAAAAAGTTGTTTCGACCCTCCTTATCTTAAAAAAAAAAGCACAAATCGAGGTTTGTGTGAGACACTTATAATGGAAGTGAATGGGGACCATTCCGTAAACGTTAAAATAGTCACTGTTTCAAAACAGTAGCCAAAAGATGTAAACATGATGCCTTTTTATATGATTTTAGTGATAAAATTGATTACTAACATTGTCTGTGTAAAGTTATATCAAGTTTACAACTTCGTTGCCATGATGATGTAATGTCATAAACCCCAAAACGATGATTTAGGGTGTGCTCACACTTAGTTCGGACCAAAAATTCAAATGATACATTTAGTCCTGGTTCGTTTAGCGTTCACACTGGCATTTTTAACACCAAACCTAATGATACAAAACCAAAGGCATCGGGGAAAAGTCACAACCTGATTGGGCAGCTTTTATGACGTATATTTTTTTGACGGAACTTACCGAACATCCAAAACAGTGCTGGCGAAAGGCGCTCGTTGGATGTATATATGTATGGTGGTATTTTTATCAGCTGAGAACAAACGAAGAGATAATAAAATGTGTAAATGAGTCAAAACAGCACCAGGAATTCCTCCGTTGCACACACAAACGAAGATATGCTGCAAGGACAGCTGACGGGCGGTTCCGACACCAGTACCGAACTGTAATGGGAAACATAGCTCATGTGATGAGAAGAACCAAGTATGCTTGAGGTCAGTATTAGGCAAATGACTTCCTGTTTCTGGTCCGTTTAGATGTCTTTGGTCCATGTTGCGTTCATATATCAATCGAACAGTACCAGAGTTCGTTTGGAAACAGGCCGAGACCCACTATTTAGGCGGTCTAGGTTCGCTTGTTTAATGCGCACCAAGGTGGCAGCGTTGGCAGCGTTCACACTAACAGAGCAATCGCACCAGAGTTAGTTTTAATCTAACCGAACCTGCCAAGTGTGAACACACCCTTAAACAACTTAACAGCTCAAACAGTACACAATACATAATAAATTAATGTAGGTGCTTTTATAAAGTTATAAGCTTCACATTTCGGCCTTTAAACCCTTTAAAAATTGTCCCCATTCACTTCCATAGACCTTATGCTAGCATCATCTTTGATTTTAATGTGGTGGTGGTGGCGTAGTGGCTAAAGCACAGGGCTGTTAATCAGAAGGGTGCTGGTTCGAACCCCACGGCCACCACCATTGTGCCCTTAACTCCAGGTTGCTCCGGGGGGATTGTCCCTGTAAAAATTGTAAGTCGCTTTGGATAAAAGCGTCTGCCAAATGCATAAATGTAAATGCATAAATGTAAATGCATAAATGTAAATGCATAAATGTAAATGCATAAATGTAATGGGAATGGCAACGAGGCTGTGAGGGGTAGACCCACAGTCTCTTCATTGGGCTGTGCTGCAGTTTAAAGTGTTTCTGGAACGTTCTGTGGACAAGACATTGATAAAATATCTGTCCAAGAACATTCATTATACAAAGAACTCCCGACAACATGAGTTTTGGAAAATCAGATGTGATCTTTAAATGCTTTAAATGGCTTTATACCATTCGTCACAGCCTCCTTGTCATTCCCATTAAAAATCAAAGATGGCGCTAGCGTGAATACAAATATAGTATGTTTACTTTTCTTACCCCATTGGTAAATTGTATGGATAAGAGGATCTAAGGATTTTTTCCTTGCCACATTTGCCCTCAGTTCGCTTATTGGAGGTCTCGTTATACGACACATACAGTACGTTAAATACGCATCACTGTAGTCTGATCTGATAATACTGTAATGATGGTCAGATGATCTGAGTGTGTTGTAAACGGGCTTGTATAATTTGGATCACTTCCATGTGCAGTTGTCAAATAAAACATCCCTTCATGAATGTCTTGGATCAGTGTGATCCACCCTAAGCCATGTTAATGCAAACTGATCTGGGTCCTGTTTTAATTTTAATCAAGTTACAGTATCACTCCACAGGCATCTTTTAGCACTTTGTAGTGCTGGACAGATTTATTATTATTGATTGATTGATTGCCTTTTGGAAAATCAACATGAAAAACATAAGAGACGCCAACTTCTCCGTGTTAAAACTCTGGTGTTGCATGTTTATTTATTTATGCATACTTTTTTCTCACAAAATTATTTTCATAATTTTCCAGAATTCCAATGGAAGTAGTTAGGAATTTCAATGCTTGTCAAAAATGTTCAGGGTCATATTACACTGTAAATAATCATTTAAAAAATATTTATACTTATTTTGTATAAAGAAAATGAAACCCACTGCATTCAGATTTATTAGTATTATAATAAATCAGTATTTTCATTACAATTTAGCACATTTCCCCCATTTCTCATTAATGTAATGCAGACAAAAAAATAGAATTATTAAAATCGTGACAGATGCTAAAAAAGCGTTTCGCCTATTTTTAAGATTTAGACATTTAAATTCTCTCAACAAACTCAACAAAATAAAATTCATAAAAATTTTCTAAAATTAATTTGATGGAAATTTGTTTTGAAATTTAAATGCGTACATTTTTAAAATTGGCTAAAACTGTATAATACTGTATAAATTAAAGCAGTATTTATTTTACTGCCTTTATGCTGATTTTAAAGGTATTATTATTTTAAAATATTATTGTGTCCAGACCGGATGTAATACAGTGATGAAAATCTAATGAGAAAAATTGTGGAATCACAAACAAATTGAAATGTAAAACATCCAGATGCATTGCGTTAATAACCATTTTGGAGGGAAATGTGTTAAATTATCATGAAAATGATGTCACAATGCGAAAAATCGTTTTCTTCATGCATATTATAATTTCTTCTTTTTTTCTTATTTTTAGGGTGAAATTTGGCCTGTTGTGTTGCGTTAAAGCTACTAGACTGAACTGCATTCTGGTTTTGTTTTCTCTTAACAGAGCCTGTGATTGCTGATGCCGATAAGAAATAAGTTCAACTGCCACATTCATACAGGTCAGTTTCTATGTTTAGGCATGTTCGTGTGTGATCTTTTTGTCAAGACTAATGTGTTCCAAAACACCAATTTCATAATATTCAAGCGTTAGAGAGTGAGCATTTCTCACAAGAGGAGATGGCCCCTAAAGCTAGTAAGTTCTTTATCTATTTGGGTCTTGACAAGACATCTGTCATCCCCCAAGCTTGACCTTACATGGGGGAAACTCTGCGGCCCCTGCTGCTGGAAGCGTTCGAGTGGCAATTTCCCATAAATTAAGTCTGTGATATGACTCTATATACATGTACCTTTTGGAGAGACCAAATTACACCCCTCTGAGTCAGCACCAGCATCCCTATTAGACACTGACGAGTGACATCTACTGCTAGACTTACTCCAGTAAAACCTGCCCATACATACTCTAAACACATTAATGATCCTGTTGAGAGAAACTCAGTGTAATGCAAAATACATGAAATAAATTTGGGTGATTTTTGGTTTATAGCAAAAAATATATAAATTATATATACACAGCCGTGGCCAAAAGTATTGGCAGTGACATACATTTTGTGTTTTTCAAAGTTTGCTGCTTCAGTATTCTCGCTCTGGCATGCTGGATATCAGATTCTGGACCAAATCCTGACTGATGGAGATCCATTCTTGCCTTATTAGTGCTCGGAGTTGATCACAATTTGTGGGCTTCTGCTTGTCCACTTGCCTTTTGAGGATTGACCACAGGTCCTCTATGGGATTAAGATCCGGGGAGTTGCCTGGCCATGGATCTAAAATTTCAATGTAATGATCTCAGAGCCACTTCATTATCACTCTTGCCTTGTGACATGGTGCTCCATCATGCTGGAAAATGCACGGATCATCACCAAATTGCTCATGGATCGTTGGGAGAAGTTGCTCTTGCAGGACGTTTTGATACCATTCTTTATTCATGGCAGTGTTTTTGGGCAGAATTGTGAGCGAGCCCACTCCCTGGGATGAAAAGCAACCCCGCACATGGATGGTCTCAGGATGCTTCACTGTTGGCACGACACAGGACTCAAGGTAGCGTTCACCTTTTCTTCTCCGGACTATCGATTTTCCAGATGTCCCAAATAGTCAGAAAGGGGGCTTCATCAGAGAAAATAACTTTACACCAGTCTTCTGCTGTCCAATCCTTGTACTTCCGGCAGAATTTCAGTCTACCCTTGATGTTTTTCTTGGAGAGAAGTGGCTTCTTTGCTGCCCTTCTTGACACCAGGCCATTGTCCAAAAGTCTTCGCCTCACTGTGTGTGCAGATGCACTCACACCAACCTGCGGCCAATATTGAGCACTGCACTGGTGGTGACATGATTCTGTAGCTGACTCCTCAGGAGGAGATGGTTCTGGCGCTTGCTGTACACTCTGGGACGTCCTGAAGCCTTCTTCACTGCAGTTGAACCTCTCTCCTTGAAGTTCTTGATGATCCGGTAAATGGTTCTTTCAGGTACAATATTCTTTGCAGCAATTTCCTTGCATATGAGGCCATTTTGATGCAAAGCAATGATGGCTGCACGTCTTTCTTTAGAGGTAATCATTGCTAACAAGAACACAATGATTGGAAGCACTTCTTCCCTCCTTTTATAGCATCAGTCTGCTCTTATAATCCAATCAGAATGATAGAGTGATTTCACCTGACTAGTACTCTTTCACACTTTCTCACATGATATGATTAGTGAAATTATGTTGCCTGGTCATTTTGTGACTGGGCCAAAAAACAGTGAAATTTGAGTTTTTGTGATAAAGTTAATTTTTTTGGCCAATGAAGCTTTTTGCAATATTTAAAATGCATCTGATCACTCTGCACAATAATCTAGAAACAATGTGAATCATCACCACAACAACTGAAGCAGAAAACTTTGTGAAACACAACATTTATGTCACTGCCAATACTTTTGGCCACGATTGTATGCATATACATATATACACTGCTTATATATATATATTTAATTATGGGTGAATATTACAAAACTGATTCATATTTCACCACTGAATCAATAGAAAAAAATAAGAAAGTATGTTTTGCATTCAATAAAGCCTACTTTTAGTACCACAGCATTGTGATACAATATTGCATTGTATTAATTACAATATTTTTACTATTAATACTGCAACAAAAATGACAGTAATATGAATTTAACCATACAAATTACAGTAATTATTTATTTATTTTTTCTTTTGATTTTAGGGTTGAATATGACCTGGACATGTTTTAGTGAGATTCATCCTAAATAATTCACTATATGCATTAAGAGTAGGAGTAAATTGTGATGTCAGAACAAAAGGTGAAGCTGTAAAATGGAGTTTGTGTTGCTTAAACTCACTCTGCTGTTTATGAGTTTGTCGCTTGGATTTTAAGACTATTTTAGGCTGTTCTGACACCTGTTCCTTGTTCCTTCCTCTCTGCATGAACTCTAATCCCAGATTAGGAACAGCAGAATATGGAATCCCTCACTAAAGGTGAGAACTCGTACGCTTTGGAAGATTCTAGAATATTCTTTATAAAACAAATCTGATTGGATGAGACATGTAAAATAATCATCAAATTAATTTAAGATTAATTTACAAACCACAAGTTTTGTTTTATGTCATGACTTTACTCTTTTTCTTTTCCTTTTGTAGGAATGTGAAGATGTAATTTGCTGATGGGAAACAAATAATGTACTGTACATATAAAATATAAAAAACAGACAATAGACATTTTTGACCTTTATCATATTTAATACATACACTTGTCTCTGACTGTGTCTGATGTTATAACTCAGATCACATCCCAACCAAACCAACAGGTCCATTCAGTGTGTGTTAAATTAAACTTGAGTCTTTCACCCAGATTGTGTCATTTGTCATTTTTCATAATGCCTACGTACTGAAACCCAATGTAATATTTAAACTAATGTTCCGAGTTCAATGTGTTAACCTCCATCGACAACATCGGTGACATGCTGACAATTACAGGAACCAGCTAATAAAATAAAAAATTAGGGCTGTCGATTTAATGCGTTAATTCAGTGCGACTCCGGACTGTAATAAGGAAGATTCCTGAGAAATGCAAGCTTGTAGTACCACCTGTTTACTCTAGAGGGCAGTAAGTGAAACTTCAGCTGTATGGCAACGTGCAGTTTATACAGTGAAGAAAACAACCATCCAGCAGACAGAAGAACACAAACATGCGTTATGTTCTTGCGTTCAAAACACTTGATGGAGCGCAAATGCGAACTGAGGGATCACAAGATGTTTTCTAAGTATTAAACTATATTTAACTTGACACAGTGACCTAAACATTTATGTTTATGACGCAACGCACCCGAGATGCTACACAAGCATGTCTGACGCAGGTGTAAATTGACGGGTCCTTAAACAAGCCCTCATAATAAATCTCAAACTGATTGACAGATTCACTTGTGTAATGGATTGCTGTGAACTGTGTGTCAATGGTTGTAAACAATACATTTTATTCTAAAGCTGCTTTTGTAATGTTTTATCAATGATTAACTCTTCTGTTACAGGAATGTAATGCATTTTAATTATCTGAATATTTTTTATTTATATGTATATATATAATTGTTAAATATTTAAAGATAACCATTTATAATTATTTCATCATTATATATGAATTATTGTTATATAAGTGGCTTTCTCAGCATATATTTGTATATGCGATTAATTAATCGGGACACCATGTATTTTAATCGATTGACAGCCCTATTAAAAATACATTAGACTCATCCCTCAGTTTGTAAAAACTAGCAAAAATTTAGTTTACTGTCATGCACTTTCAATGGAGGTCTATGTGGTAAATAATTGCACTGAATGTATAGACACAAGTGTTGAAAATGATTGTCTGTCCAAAGATATAATAATCCAGTCTTTCAACCCCTGTCATAAACATCTAAAGACGAAAAACACAGTAAATTTTGCACAGTGTGTGCAAAGATAACAGAAAAGGACTTTACATTGATAATGCACAATCAGAAGTTCGAGCACGCTAGTAGTCCCATGCACACTAAAAGAACAATTTACAAATTTACAGCTCAAATAACATAATTGTGTAACAAGCAATTAATATAAGCATTTTTGCTTTAAGCTGTCTGGAACGTCTTGCCCCATTGACTGTTGTGCATTAGTGTAAAGGCAGTTTTTCTTTGTTTATACAAACTGAGGAACAAGTCGAAATTATATGTATTCGACAGCATGCCACAGATAACGATAGAGCTTAGCATGTATTGAATCTGGAACATTCCTTTGAGAACATTTGACAGGCCAAGTGACCCTGAAAAGAGTATGCAACAAACCCTAGAAAACTGAATTGAGTGACGCTCATTTGTATGGAAATTATTTCATACTCTGACGCAGACTGTACAGACACCTTCCCGTCCAGCGGAAACTGGAATGAGAGCAATTGGGTTACTGAAGGTCACACACAGGCACATGCACATGCATCAAGCTAAATATGCGTGTGTGAGAATGCAAAGACTTCCAATGGTATATGAACTATGTATTTTCGACTTTTCAGAATTCCTGTCAGGGTAATTTACAACCGAGTGCTTATTTTGTAAGATTAACCAAATCTTCTGCCAAAACATAACTACAATTTGATATGCAAATGTATACTGAATAAGGACTGTTTATTTATGAGATTTATGCTTAAATTAGTTGAAAAACAAAAATCTGCTTGGTTATATTCCTTTGTTAGACTCTGGCTGTCACCACTAGATTTATCAGAATATTCATTAACTGTAGACATGTGCTGTATTGACAAGTGATCAATGAACATTGATCTTGTAAGAATTTTGGATGTAGAAGTGTGCCTGTTTGTGTTTGAAAAATAGTTGGGGGTGCAACTATAATTCTAAACGGTAGGTGGCAGCACCTTTACTGTAAAAAACCTGACATTCCTTTCAATGATCCCTTTATACGCAGATATATACATATACACATAATGAACAAACCCAGCCTCAGATCTGTTGTAAAACATGACTCATGATTGCACACGCTGCTATGAGATATAGGTCCAAATGCAAAGGTTTATCACTGCAGCAAATATTAACAAATGTAGGCTACCAGAGATTGTTTAGCCCGAGATGGAGCACTGGTATTAAAATGAGCATGAGAAAAAGGAACATCCAAAATGGCGCATGTAGAAAATTAAGTTCCGCCATACAGGTAAATGAGCCAATCAACTTTTAGATACAGATTCGCCTGTTAGCAATGCTGCGTTAGCAACTTGCCTACGTTTCACCTATTTTGCTTGTGAAATAGCTAGCCTACTAGATAGGTAGCTAGCATCTGGAAGGCTGTGCATGTGTATGCATTTGTCTTGTGTTCGTGTTACATATAATTGACAGGAACGCACTATATTCCCACCTCCGACTTCCTCTGGAACGCTGCTTTAATGCACACACACGTAAAAATACAAATAAATAAAATAGAGCTTTTTAGCGTAATCTGAGCAAAAGAAGCACTATTTATGAAACAATTGTTATCAGATTCGAATCATTTGAAATATGTGATTTAATCGTAATCTTGACCCACCGTTTTGGAGATTTTGCCGTTTCCTCATATACCTCATGTAAGTAGACAGGAGCTGTACTTTTATGCCTCATGTATTCATTCAAAATAGCTGCACGGAAGCGTTTTCCAAGATGGCTGGCGAGTGGAATGACTTGCCTTGAAAGGGACTGTGGCCAGAATCAGTAACAGGTATGATCTTATCCAAATAAACATAAAGGGATAAAAATGAACACATTAACATTAACATATATTGACCTTTAACATGCAAAACTTTGCAAAGGCAAAATAATAATAATCATTTCAAAGCAATCATTCAATAGTATACTGTAATTTGATAACCTATCCAGCATTTCTAACAAAGATGTATGATGAAGCAGGATGTGTTGTATTGCGTTTATGGTGGTTGTTATTCAGGCAACATCGTCATTGTGTCATCGCAGCTGGACAAACAAATGATGCTCAATGCTCAATTTGGTCTGCACCAACTAGATTTGGTAATACAGAGAAGCAACCAGCTCTCAACTGAATCTGACTGCACAAAAGTCATTGATAAAAATTCAACAAAACACATTCCTGGGAAATTTCAGTCTATACAGCCTCGTTAATGAAGCTTGAATTGTACATGTCTCGGTGAAGACCCAGCTTGGGAAGCTTTAGGAAGGGAAGTTTGTCAACAAACTTTGAATGTTGCAAAAAACAGATTTTTGATAACTTTGCTAAATTATTAAAAAAGAAAATAATGAAATCACTCACTGACAAAAGTATTCAGACCCTTAACTCAGTATTTAGTTGAAGCACCTTTGGCAGCCATTACAGCCTCATGTCTTTTTGGGTATGATGCGACAAGATTTGTACTCTTGCATTTGAGGTTTTTCTGCCATTCTTCTCTGCAGATCCCCTCAAGCCCTGTCAGGTTGGATGGGGACCGTCGGTGGACAGCCATTTTCAGGTCTCTCCAGAGATATTCGATTGGGTTCTAATCCGGGCTCTGGCTGGGCCACTCAAGGACATTCGCAGTTGACCTATGCCACTTTTGCATTGTCTTTGCAGTATGCTTAGGGTGTTTGTCCTATTGGAAGGTGAACCTTCAGCCTAGTCTGAGGTCCTGAGCGCTCTGGACCAGGTTTTCATTAAGGATATCTCTGTATTAGTCCAGTCCCCCAATCCCTGCCGCTGAAAAACACCCCCACAGCATGATGCTACCACCACCATGCTTCACCGTTGGGATGGTATTGCAGAGGTGATGAGCAGTGCTTGGTTTCCTCCAGACATGACGCTTGGAATTGAGGCCAAACAGTTCAATCTTTGTTTCATCAGACCAGAGAATCGAGTTTCTCACAGTCTGAGAGTCCTTTAGGTGCTTTTTTTTAAATTCCAAGTGGGATTTCATGTGTCTTGCATTGAGGAGAGGCTTCCTTCTGGCCCAGACTACCACACCTGGAGTCGCTATTTTGAATCCAGGGTGTGCTGAGTGACTCCAGTCAGGCTTCCTAAGCAACCAATTGTCCCGGATGCTAGGGTGGGTAGCGTCGCATTGGGTTAACCTCCTCAATTTTCTATAATGTGGTTCTTGCTCTCGGTGGGGCGTGTGGTGAGATGTTCGTGGATGCCATGGAGAATAGTGTGAAGCATCCACATGCACTAGATCTCCACGGTAACACGCTCAACAAGCCACATGATAAAATGTGAGGATTTAAGGTCTCCGATGCGGAAGCAACTGAGATTTGTCCTCACAACGAGTCACTATGCCACCACGAAGACTTAGAGCACATTGGTAATTGGGCATTCCAAATTGGGAAGAAAAAAATTACAAATAATATGAATGCACTATATTCAATGGAAGTCTACAGGCATACAGTATGCTATGGGAAAAACCATATTGAAGTGCATATTGAAAAGATATAGAAATCCCAGGGTTGAACAAGACAAAGGTCTGTACTAAGGTTGGTGGATCTAGCTCGAACCTTCTAAGGCGAGTTGTGAGAAATGTGGATATTTTATCTGAAATAACCCCAGTTTCTACAGTTTGTCCATATAATGTCAATATAATTAACTTTGTAATAGTTTGCATCTTTACTCTAACACTGACATATATTTTATTACACAGCTCTCTGAAATAATCGATTCTGATTGGTCAATGGCGCCATCTAGCGGTCTGATATTTCTGAGTAACAACCGCACATCCAGATATCAGACCGCTCATCCGGGTACTGCAAGCCATGTTTTATGCTTTTCGAATCACTGTTCGGTCTCTTCAAGTAAACTAATAAAATAATTACAACACAAATCAATGTTTCATGTCAATTTATTTATTTATTTGGTAAGTATTTTTGTAATAGGCTGGATCGTCAAATGGTCAATTTCACAGAATAAACACCTACAAATCAAACCAGAGGTTGATAAGGAGGTGAACAAGCAGGACAATGTATTGTAACTGTACATTATCCCTAACCAAACTAAGAATTGGTACCACTCTGAAATTTCCTAATGCATCTGAGGCTCTGTCACTGAGCCTGAGTTTTTCTAGTGAGATGCCAAGGGTAGGTCTGCTGGCACAGAAACAGGATGATTTGGACATCTGCCATATTGCCTGGAAGACTGCTGCTGCCTCAATAATAATAAATCTAGTCATGGACTCAATCCTTTCTTTTGTAGCCCTTTGCCTGTGTGACATTCATAAAATCCCTGTGCAATTGTGCAGTATGACTGTAGGATAATACATTGTAAATTTCCCAAAGTATTATGGTTATGAAATAGAGGAAACACTAGAGGCGCTACAACAACTATGCGTTTTATTCACTTTCACACAAATCACGACTACAACTGCTGATTATGACTTTCAAAACACTTATTTTTCGCACTATTACTCAAACACTGCTATGTTATGGTATTACTAAAATACACCATTTGAACAACTATACATTTTAACGCTTGAATTACAGACCCACCTAAAGTTACACACTTATTCCAATGTGATTAGCTTCTACGGTAGCTCACCTGATTGAGGCTTGGACTTTAGATTTGGAAGAACAAGGATCAAGCCCAGCCAAACATGCAAGCACACATGTGAGACGTTAGTGACAGAAGAGGCACAAAATGACGTGGTTGCTTCAGAAAATGTGATTTTTATTTCGCTTTTGCTTTTAGGACACTATTGTCTGTTTTGTTCACCTCTCATTTACTTTAAGGACACTATTGGTTACATTTAGGTTACATTTTTAGGTTGTAAATATTCACCTTGACTGATTATGACCCTATTTCACTCACTTTTGGCACCCCCCCCCCGATGGACATTTCACTGGGAAACTGCAGCAAAACGTGTAATAAGGCACGTCATTTCCTTTTTGTAAAAATTTTACCATGGTTACGTAAATGGTCTGCTTATATAGCGCCTTTTTTAACCTTAGAAGTTACACTGTGTCCCATTCTCACACACATTCACACTCACACAATGGCAGCAGAGCTGCAATGTAAGGCGCTAGCCTGCCATTGTGAGCAACTTGGGGTTCAGTGTCTTTCCCAAGGACACTTCGGCACGTGGAGTCGTGTGGGCCGGGAATCAAACTGCCAACCCTACGATCAGCAGCCGAACTGCTCTACCACCTGAGCCACAGCCGCCCATATGTATAGTTTATGAGATCAGGCTGGAAATGGGGATGTGTAACCAAGCTTGCTGTCTGTTTTTCCAATTTCAACGAACTTGAAATGTCTCTAGAAAGAACTCGGGCATAGTGGCCCTACTCAGTGGCCTGGAGCCCTGATTTTGTTTCATTGATTTTAGATGTTGATGGATTGGACTCCATCAAACCCATTTAATTAGTATCGAGGCACCAGTCTGCAAATGGAGACTCAATGGGGGTGGGGGACTGACATGATTTAGCAGATGTTTTTCAATATTATACAGCTATGATACAGCACATACATAGCTGCCTCACACCACCTTCTAACAGAATGTTGCTGCATTTCTAGGAGGAAATATAAAAAATATTTCTATTTTTGTGAGAAATATACAAAATTGTTCATTTTATAACTGCTGTGTGAGAGTGAGCATGACAGTGGTATTATTTGCAGCTTCTAGTCTAGTGTGTTGACATGATGCTCTATTTGAGAGTAGTTTAATAGTGCATCCCATCAGTCTTCAAAAATGTAAATCGATCACATTAAGTTATGTGCTGCCGGTGCACAGCTGGAAAGCGACTGAGTGGAACTGAAACATTATTATACATATCTACTGAAGCGGTACACCATTGTGTGTGTGTCTCTCTCTCTCTGTCTGATGCTCTAAACCCACCCCCAACACACACACACACACACACACACACACACACACTCTCACACACATACAAAATATATGAAGAAGTTCTTGGTAGGATGCAATAGAGCTGTTTAGTCTGTTGTCCAAAAACACAGAAGAGAATTAGCATTTTCGAGCTATGCGTTCCCTTGGGATTGTCCTATGAGTTTTTGTAAAGGCATTTTTGGATTTATGAGTAACATCATCTAGACAGACCTTATTTTACTCATAAATGCAAAACTGCAAGGATAAATTGCCCATAGGTAATATACAGAGGGAACTCATGGAGGTTAGCCTTCTGGTTTTGCCTAAAAAGAGACTTCACGGCTCTATAGAATTCAACGGTTTGGTTCTGGAAGTAAAAATCCCATTTATATTTTCAATGATAACTTCTACAAATGTAAAGAAAGACCTACTATGAGCTCCGAGGATCTTCATCGATGGTAAATGCCACCAGTCTGCTTCATTTCAACTTCATTGTTTACAAATCATGTTTGATAGTGGAATTCCTGGTGAACAAATATGTTTCCCATGGTCCAACAGAGAGAGCTTCACCAATCAGGTGTGAACGCACCAAAAGCCTGCAAAACGAGCCCAGAAGCAACCACCCCCTCCCATGGCGCACTGTGAACGATGCAATCAAGTTAGCCTCCCTTCACCTTTTAACTGCTAATATATTTAAACATATCAGAATATATAGCAATAAACGTAAAACAACCTAAAATAAATGGTTTTGTATATTCTCATCGTTTTTATTCACTTGCATGATTCGCAATGCCTCATGGGATTGTAGTTTGCACCCTTGAGAAAGACGGTAAGTACACAGTCTTGTACCGATTTTTAAAAAAAGACAAAGTTTGTAATGTTCTGATTCACCTCGGAGCTGGTTGGTTTGGTTCATGGCTTAGAACTCCTTTATGGGAACCTTTATTTAAACTAGTTTGATGGAACGAATCGTCCTAACAAACCAATTCATTCATATGAATCAGACTTCCCATCGCTAGTGGGATGCCAGGCAGGGGAATTGAAGTGTCGCGCAGCTTTTCGTCAAGGTCATGTTTGCTGTTTGTGTTTTGAACTTGATATGCTGTCTTAAAACATGACTCATGTCAAAGGCCATTATTTCAACGCATGCACCGTTTAGAAAACATAATTTCAATGCTTAATACAGTGATACAAAAACACAAGAAAGGTGACTCTTTCGGCTCACCATAAAATGAAGGGTCAGCACATATGAAGGTAAATCAGTAGCAAAACTCTAAAGCTTGCATATTTGTATAATAAATATACAAAAGATAATGTGTAATACAAGTTTGTGTCTGTAGTTTTATTTATGTGAATGTCATTTGACACATTTGTGACTACTTCTCTGCAATTGTGAATTCAGAACACAAGCTTTGAGTTATTGGAAGTAAATTTTGCAACATTCAACGTAAAAATTGGGGGGTGTTCGCTGTCCTTTTCTGCATATCGCGGCGCCATTTTGTGGTCTGTTCTGCATCACGCGGCAGCTCATTTTAGTTTATCGCGGCCCATTCGGCCCGCTCGGTTCTCCCGATGGCCAGCGCACCCCTGATCGGCCCCAAAGTACGTCGGCCCACCAGGAAAATGCCCGGTATGCCAGGCACAAAACCAAAGTTTTTATTTATTTTGGATTTTGTTTAGTCACAACATAATTCCCACATAAAGTGCTTCAAAGCAAACAGAAATGAGTACTATATCAAACAAGACGTTTTCTGTGCAACAATGCTGCATTATTAGTATCACATATGTGTGTTCACACATATTATACATGCTATTTCTTACTCAAGGTGGCGCTGATGTTTCAGTGATTGACTCGATTTGCATTTGACATTGCTATTTGATGGAGAAACAACCTGAAAATAAACTACAGCAAGTGTAACACATGAACATGATGTATTATGAATTATGTACATTGTGCGTCTATTATTTAGACTCAATAAGTGCCTGAGAAAATACATACCGTATATATTCTATTATTTTCTTATTGTCTTTGAAATACTTAAAAAAACATTATCTGGGTATTCTGAAGATCCATTCGTGATTGATCTCCAGGTATCTGGATACTGCCGGGTCTCTAAAGACCCGAGTATGTAATAATGTTTGGTAAAATAACCATCCATTTAAAGGAATATTCCGGGTTCAGTACAAGTTAAACTCACTCGACAGGATTTGTGGCATAATGTTGATTTAACACAAAACATTATTTAGTCTCGTCTCTCCTTTTCTTAAAAAAAAAAGTACAAATCTACAGTCGTTTTAGAGTTTTAGGGTTTGTTGACATTATATTGTCAAAGTAAAGTTGTAAAATTGACTATAACTTTACACAGAAAAGGTTAGTAAGCAATTTTATCACACTAAAATCATGTAAACATATTGTTTACGTCTTGTGTCTATACTTAGTGAGTGAAACAGTGAGTATTTTAACATTTACGGATTGGCCCCCCATTGACTTCCATTGTAAGTGCCTCACTGGAACCCAGATTTTGGCTTTTTTTTTTAAAGAAAAGGAGGAACGAGTCGAAATAAATGTTTGTGGTAATCAACATTATGCCACAAATGCTGTCGATTGAGGTTAACTTATATTGAACCCGAAATATTCCTTTAAGGGTTAAAAACGCAGCTTAAGAAACCTGCATTCTGTTCTATTCGTTGCGCTGCGTTTAGTCTGAACGGCCCCTAAGACTAGAACAACGCGTCCTCAGTGGATCCAACACTTCTCCCGGCCACTCATTGATTGGTTCATTTCTGCACCCCTCTCTTTCTCTCTCTCTCTCTCTCTCTCTCGCTGTCGCCCCTACCCTCTCCCGTTCTCATCGCTCTATCTCTTAGCCATCCTGGATGATTTTCAAAGCTCAGCATTCTCCAACATGTACTGTGGGTTTTTAAAGCAGAATGTGTGGGATGGGTTTCCAGAGTGTACCATGAAAAAAAACACCATCTTCACCCAATAGAAAAAGGGAGGAGTTTTAACTGAGCCACGACTGCACCAATGACAGCCCAGTGCCGGGAAATACAGCAGTGAAACACCAGAGACTGTGGTGCTGAGCAACGGAGTGTGAGACTGAGAAATGTGTGCACGCGCGTGAGAGCATCACTGCATCTGTCCCGATCCGAGCTATTGTGTGTGTGTGTATGTGTGTGTGAGCGTGGGGGTGCATAGAAGAAGACATCTGGGGATGTGTGTGTGTGTGTATGTGTATATGTGTTTGCCCGGGTCTGATATCTCCAACAAAGCCAGAAGAGGATAAAAGCAAAGTCCTGATTATTGTCACTTTTCTTTTTTCCTAAGCTCTCCAAGTGCCCTGCGAAGTTTCGTTCTTCTGTCCTCCCACCCCCTCCCCACCACTATCACCACCCTCCTCTTGGTGCAGTACATCTCCAGTGAGGATACGCACCATTCAGAGGTAAGTACAGTATAACCTTTCTATGGTAAGGCATGTGATTTCTACAATGCTTTTTAACACCGATAGGAGTCTAAATGTTGTTTTGAAGTCTTTGTTACAGAATTTTAGGGAAGAAACAGTGCAGCACGGAGGAGAGATCTTGGTCAGCGAGTGCAACTTTTACGTGCAGGAGAGTGCTGCAGTATCACATTACATAATAGTGGCCAATGTGCGTATAGAATACAACTTGAGAGTGTCATAATTTGTAGTCACATAGCATACGAGGGATGCATTATGATACAATTCTGTTGCATTTGTTTTTGTACTTCCATATTTTTTATGTCAAGTTTCATGGTATATACTATATTTGTCTGCATTGAAATGGTATACAATTCTCAGAAGGCAGCAACTAATGAATTATTGAAGTTCCAGAGTACTATTGGAGAGACTATTTAGGGTATCCGTCCAGCAGAGAGCTTGTTACTGGCCGTCCAGCTGCTGATTGCGAGCATCTTTTTTTGCTGATAGAGCTGTTCTGCCTATAAGCGCAGATTTACTTGCCCAGTCTGCTACCAGCGGGACTTAGTGAAGCATAAATACTGGCTTATTTGTTTGCTTTTACACGAAGGGCACTAGTTGGCAGGAGGAATTAAAGAGATAGTTCTCCCAAAAATGAAAACCCTGCCATATACATTACACTCCAAAAAGAGGTTTTCACAGTGATGCATTAGAAGAACCTTTTTATAGTCTAAAAAGATCCATTATGGGACTATGAAGAACCTTTAGTTAAGCTCAGTCGACAGCAAATGTAACAAAATGGATTTCGACACATCCCTCTGGATTACAGTGAGGCATTTACAATGGAAGTCAATGGTGCAAATCAAGCCCTCAAAAGTGAAGCCAAAACGTCTCGATCGCCCCCCGGTGACTGGTCCTAGCATAGGTCATAAACCCCGCCTCCCCATGTTATTCAACGGGACGTGAGACCAACTAAACAATTAAATTACACTTCACATATCTTTTTTCCAAAGATAGTTTCTGTCATTTACTGTCGTTTCTATCACGTTGATGTAATTTCAAGTGTTTGTTTTCAAAGTAAGTTTGTTTTTAGTTATTTGATGCTATAAAAACGGTGCTGTGACATCATGATTGACAGCTGTGATTGACAGGTTCTCTGAGAGAAGTAGTCACTGAAGCATCAACTGACTTTTTTTCGGGATCTTCAGAGGACTGTGGAGATTGGAGCTTTAAATGTAATATCTAAATTTCTATAATTAATTATTTCACACCGTCATAAGTCAAAAGTCAAAAGTGCAGGGGCATGTGCTCGCGATTGATTCAGCGAGAGTGAGGGCGGGGCCTTGATTTCGCGGCTTTACTTCCTGCTCACTACTGCGCAGGTCTGGTCCCGAAATCGCAACTGCGCAGACTCAAGTCCCAAGATGTCAGCGCCATATCGGGACACTGGCGGCTTCAGTTCTCACCAATGGAAAAGAGCGAAGGGGCGTCGTCCATCTTTTTTTTACAGTCTATGGTGCAAATCCGTAAACGTTAAAAATATAGACACAAGAAGTAAACAATATGCGTGTTAACATGATTTTAGTGTGATAAAATAATTTACTAAACTTTTCTGTGTAAAGTTAATCCAATTTAAAACGTTGTTGCCATGACGATGTAACACCGTAAAACCTAAAGCCCTAGAACGACAATTTAAGCAACTTTACAGCTCAAATAATACACAGAAGAATTAATGTAAGTGCTTTCATAAAATTATAAGCTTCACATTTCTGCCTTTAAACCCTCCAAAAATTGGCCCCATTCACTTCCATTGTAAGCGTCTCACTGTAACCTCGATTTTGCCATTTTTTAAAGAAAATGAGGCATAATTAGAAAATAATTTTTATGAAAATCATACTTTTCTTTAATGGTTCTTCATGGACCCATACATGCCAATAGAGAGCTTTATTTTTAAGAGCACCCTCATGTTGTTCAAAACCCTCATGACGGTCTTCCATTGAAAACAAGTGGAGATGTTAGACAGAAGGATCACCTCTCGCTTTCATTGTAAACTTAGATGTAGTGAAACATCTTTTCAGGTCATACGGGTCCCTTTTACTGCACTGAGGTCAGTAACAAAAGTCAAGCATTGTGTGTTTTACCCTTGTTCTTCTTTGCCGCACAAATGCCAATGTGGTCTCTGAGCTCAAAGACATCAGAACTGATAACGGGAAAAGACAATGTAAGAGGTAATCACGTTGATTGCGGTGGCAATCAGGTGAATAGTGCGTTGTAAGTCAGATTGAAAAGAGAAATGCAGACGGGGTGGTGCCCGGGGCCCGCAGCCATTCGGCTAAGTGCTTGGGTCAATCTTTGAGAGCTCCACATTATAACGGCACTGGTTTAGATGGAGAGTAGACCTCGCTCTACTCCAAACAGAGGTGAGACAGAGGAGGCATCGCCGCATTGGACACATTCACACACACGCGCTCTTGTGTGTTATATGTGGAGTTTGTGCAGTAGAGTGACACCGTTTACCCTTCTAGTAATAAATCTTGTGCCAGTAGTGGCATACAGGGATTGGTAATGTGTGAAGAAGAACATTGTCCTTTTTTTATGTCATACAGTAACGGATGGTGTTGGGTAATAATGACGCAGTATTAGGAGTCATAACTGTTGTTGTAAAGAACATCTCTTTTTGCAGTGGGGGATGTGAGGTTGGGGACATTTGGTAATCAGTATTGTCTTATTTTCTAGTACAAATATCTAAACATGCTTTTAAACAAGACAAATGGAAAGTGAATGGGGCCAATTCAAAAACATTACAAAACGCACTGTTTCAAAAGTACAGCCACAAGCAAGGCTTGTATAACGTCCGTTCTGCATAACGCGGCGGCTCATTTTAGCTTATCGCTGCCCATTTTGCGGCCGACCGGCACGCTCGTTACTCCCAATGGCCAGTCCGCCCCTGATCGGCCCCAAAGTGCGTCGGCCCACCGGAAAAATGCCCGGTCCTTTCTGCATAACGCGGCGGCTCATTTTAGCTTATCGCGGCCCATTTTGCGGCCGACCGGCACGCTCGTTACTCCCAATGGCCAGTCCGCCCCTGATCGGCCCCAAAGCGCGTCGGCCCACCGGAAAAATGCCCGGTCCGTTCTGCATAACGCGGCGGCTCATTTTAGCTTATCGCGGCCCATTTTGCTGCCAACCGGCACGCTCGTTACTCCCAATGGCCAGTCCGCCCCTGATCAGCCCCAAAGTGCGTCGGCCCACCGGAAAAATGCCCGGTATGCCAGATTACCAGTCCAGCCCTGGCCACAAGACATAAACATTACACATGTTAATGTGATTTTAGTGTGGTAAAATTGCTAGCTTTTCCAGTGTAAAGTTATATCCAATTTGACCACTTTGTTGTCATCCTGTAAGCAATTTAGTCTGTTTGTTTGTTTGCGGTGCATGCTGTGTTCAAAATTATACTCTTTGCCAGGCCTGCACAGTTCATTTGTGATACCAGTAAGATATCTGAACCCATATAAACTCTGTCTCTTCTCTATATCTCTTGCTCTCTGGAGTGCCGTGTGTTTTAAAGGTTGATATTTGGTTGATGGCTCATGAAATCGAATGGTTTTTGCCTGCTGTAATAAAGTGTAAGGGTCTCCCAGTGCTTCTTCAAATCAGCATGGAGAGCCAATAAACATAAAATTGTTAAAAGTTGTATTTCCTTAAAAGCTAATATCCTCACATCTTAAATTTGATAAAAGGCACAGCAGGATGTACAGTAATTACCTTCAAAATGGTATTGCAGCATTGGACAGCAGATTGCACAGTCAAGCTCAGCCATTTAAGAAAGACAAACGTACCATTAGCTTAAAAGGCAATATATGTATATACTGACACATGTCTGAGACAGATTTATTGGCTGATGTTGTGACGTTGCATAAGGTTTTAGAAGCAATGCTGTGACAAATACGCACCGTAATCAAAGCTAAGGGTGGTCCAATGAAATATTAGAGTATGCAACTTCTTTTTTGCCCAGGCAGTGTATTATATTACATTATATGATATTGTCAGCTCTGCTCTCTAGATATCAGTATTGGCATCAGCCATTTAAAAATCCATATTAATCGACAAATAAATAAGATCTCTAAATGGGCTTGCTATAATAAAAAGTAATTATATCAGGAAGACTCGCAGACTTGTGTGAAACTGAAGATGACATTTATAAATATAAAAACATAAATGTAATGTCTCTCTTTGGCGTAGGCCCCGTCTGGCGGTCCGAAGTTGTAGTACTCATATCCTGCCGGAGATAGGAGGCAGGGGCGAGGAGCCTACCCCCGTGCAGGACGGGACTCAACTGGTGGTGGTGGGGTGGTGGAGGTTGCCGTGTTAGCGCACTGAAACAGCAATGTGATAGATTGTGAGCAGACTTATAAAGCAATGGCTTACATGTGATTTGCTGGGAATTACCCAGCTAATGGAGTGGTGGTGGTGTAGTGGTCTAAACCACAGTACTGGTAAACTGGTAATCAGAAGGTTGCTGGTTCGATCCCCACAGCCACCACCACTGTGTCCTTGAGTAAGGCACTTAACTCCAGGTTGTTCTGGGGGGATTGTCCCTGTAATAAGTGCACTGTAAGTCGCTTTGGATAAAAGCGTCTGCCAAATGCATAAATGTAAATGTAAATGTAATGGTGCGATGATGTACAGCTGCTAGCCTTCCCGCTTGAACTATGCTGTGCGTACATTTCTGAGACTGTTTCAGTAAATATTGTGAAAAATAATTATATTTGTATATATTATATATTAATATAACATTATATTATATTATATTATATTAGCTTACTTTAAGATATCACACAGTGATCCGAGAAGTGGGAAAGAGGACTCGCAATACCCGGATGACTGGTCTGATACATTTTAATCCCCGGATCAGTTGTTACTCAGAGATATCAGACAGCTAGATGGCGCCATTGGCCAATCAGAATCAAGTATTTCAGAGCCCGTATAATTGTTCACTCTGCTTTCTAGCTGTTGGTATTGGCATCAGCCATTAAAAATCCATTTTAATAGACAATTATTTAAGATCACTATGGGCTTGGTGTAATAAGTAAGGATTTATGTGACCGCTTAAACGCACAGGTTCTTTATTAATGGTGCATGATTCTGTATGATAACGCTTTGCTATGAGCAAAGTGTTTTAGATTGGAAACGTTTGAACAGAAACCTTTTTGAACAGTTCGGTGCAGCTGCATTTTAAACTGCGTAGTACAGGTGCGGGAGTATCATGTTCCATCTCTCTCTCTTTTATCCTCGCTCTTCATCTCTCATCCCATACCTTCTCCCCTAACTCCAACGCAGCTTTGATTAAACAACATCTCTGCTGTCACATCAATCACTCCAGATGTAACAGCTTCATAAACTCTGAGTGCTCAGCATGAGCAATGCAGAATACCAGTTCCTTGTTTCCCTTTCTCGATTCAAGAGCTTAGCCGTGTCCATTGTCCTGCTCACTACATACGGTGTGTTTATTCATAATGACAAAAGAAATGCACTCTGGTTTGGGTTTGTTTTGTTTCCTAATGGATTGCATTGTCATTGCAGTGTTTCGTGACAGCCAGAATGCAGCCAACCCATGTACATTAAGATCACGTTTCAGTAGTAGAATTTACTGTTTCTCAGAACCAATGATAGTGCAGCAGGGTGGAAATTAAAGGGGTTATGTGGGGTAGCTATCTAAAAGTAGCAAGACTGCTACCTTAAAGTGTGTAACTTTTTCGGTGTTAAAATACCATCACACCGTAGGCAACCGCGCTTCTGGGTTATTTTGTGCATGCATGTTTCAGTGGTGGATATGGGCAGCACTGAAAGATTTCAGCATTATATAATGTTAATCAAAGTTACTGTAACTTACTGGATATCTATGGTTTATAGTGAAAAAATACTGTATACTGTATGTAGGTCCTTTCTGAACTATCTGCAATACTAGTAACTTGATTCGATATGCCTGTATGATTCTTTTGGACATGTAACTGGTTAATAATTACACATCCTCGCACCCTTTACACACTTCTACGCCCTGACAGAGGGCTTTATTTTGGCATGCTGTATTTGTTTCAATAGCCCCAGTAGCTTTTATTTTGTTAGTATCCGATGAGATTTACACTGCAAAAATATTGTTTTATTTTACAAACAAGACAAACTTCAGCTTTAACTACATTTTTTTTATTTGGTTTCTTATAACAAGATTTAAAAATATATATATTTTTATATTTGATCTGCAGTATTTAATCTTATCTATGTTTTTAATGCCTCTGAAAGTCACTGTATTCATTACAAAAATCTACTAAATGTAACTTTTTTTTTTTTTATTAAAAAAGAAGAAACTTGTGGCAAATATGCCATTAATTTAACAATAACTATTTTAAATGCGAATAAGCTTTGCACTAAACTCTTCATCGTTTCCACTGGGGATGTGCAAAACGACCAATTTTCATAATCAACCAGTTGCTCGGTTGTTTGCTCGACTAGTCGATGTTATGGATAATAATCAGTTTTGGGGAAGCTACTTTAAAACTGTCGTTTGACAAGCTACAAGCTACTCATAATTGTAAACAGTTAAGCTACAGTCAAGCTACTTTTGAAAAAGTAGTTAGCTACACTACAAGTAACTATCAAATAGTAGCTAGCTACATTTAAGCTACTTAATGAGGTATTTTATTTATGTTACTATGAAACCAATAATATTAATAAAAAAATGTACTCTAATAACATTTATTAATTTAATACATTTAATGTGTTTAATTCAATATATTACATGTATTTAATACATCTAATGAATAGTAACATTAATACAGTTAATAATGGCTATCAAATAAAATACAACAGTATATAATAAAAGTATTAAAATAAAAGATGCCATTAAAAAAATCATTTTTATACTATACTTCACACTTTTCAGTCCTGCTGCGTGTGGCCAGGTGTAGTCTACTTCCAAACTCTCCTTGGGCTGGCATTTTTTTGTTCTTGTCACGTAATATTTAGAGTGGATAATTTGTGAATAAAGACTCAGGGCTTGTTTCTCCCCTCACCTGGGTTCATGCTCATTGTATTGTCTGACTGGTCACATACAGAGGCTGCTCTGCAAATATTTGTTCGCTTTGTTCAGGTCCAGAAAAGTGGACGGATGGTCATCCTAGATTGTTGCATAATAATACGTGCCATAAATGATTTCCTTTACCAATCATGTTATTTATTTGCCATGAAAATAATAGTTAATTAAATGCTAAGTAATGGAGAAATCAAATAGTTCTGCATGATAGTAATTATTATAATAATATATACTGTATATTTATAAATATTATAATAATAATTCACTCGCTGCTCCCAATAACGGCCATATGATGAGAAGAGAAATAAACATGATTAGAACAGAAATAAAAATCCTTCAAAAGGCATTAATAACTTTCTGAATTATTTTATTTAATATATTAAAGGTAAATAGGCTTGTGACAGGGCAGAGGGCGGGGCCGGGTCGTGATCCTACTAATCAGGCTAATCAAGCCTCAGAGAGGGATAAAGGCCGACTTGAGACTGCAGTGGGACAGAGAGAGAGATTTACGGACAGCTGTCCGACACCTTTGTGTGTTTGTCTTTTTTTTAAGTTCTTCATTAAAATATTATTTATATCGTCAAGCCGGTTCTCGCCTCTTCCTTTCCTTTTAACCCCTTTACACTGGTGCTGTAATCCGGGAACTAGGAGGGACGGCACGGCTGTCGTCCATTAGAGGGTGAAGGATTGGCTGAGGACCAAGCTACGGCATATCGGAGAACCGGCGAATGAGTGTTATTTTCTCTCTCTCTCACTCCCACTGCCGCTCTGTGTTGGCCTTTCCCTCTCTTTTTAAAATGTTTTTGTTAATTTGGCACGATCACCGTTACGGCATGTAGGTGCCACATTTCTTTTTTGTCTCCATTCCCTTGTCCTCTCCGTCATCACGGTAGACGGGGATGACCTACTGGCAGAGCACGCCCCTGTACGTCTTTGTTAAAAGGTAAACAAACTGTAGTTGCTCGATTTACATGACCAACAGACAATCTCTTCTTATCCAAGTGAGCTGTAATATGCTCTCGGTAGATGGCGGTTATTCACTATTTTTGTTTGTGATCTGCCATTACAAAAGAAGACGACGCTGCCTGATTCTGATCAGCAGACAGAAATATGCTGCCAGACCGTCGGACGTTTTGCCGGATAATTATTATTTGACGCAATAAGGAAGGCTTTTAATTATAATCTGACCAACTTGATGTAGAGTATGGTCACGCTACACCTTGTTGGAAAAAGTTGTTCGCTACTGGAAAAGCTACTCTGTTTTAAAAGCAGCTGAGCTACTGTCAAGCTACTGAAAAATGTTGTTAAGTTAGTAGCGTCGCTACATGTTGTTAGCTACTCCCCAACACTGAGAATAATGCATAGTTAGGCTCTGTTATGTTCACGAGACCCCGAACAAATGCCTATCAGAGGTATTTACAGACTAATGGACACTAAATAAAAATATAGGCTTAGTTTTGTGCAATAAAATAATAATTGTATAGTTACTATCAAAGTAAGAGAAGAAATAATAAAGGCTCCAGAACAGAGTGGCACAAAAACCACATCCTGAACGAAGAATGACACGCTTCAATGTAACCGGAGCACTTGGAAAGACTAACGGCGATCCTTGTTGCGCATTCAAAAGTGCAGAACTGCAAGATAATGATGCAGCTCCACATCTAAAAATACAGGAACATTACTCACAGCAGTGGATTTAACATCTGATAGTAATCGTTGATGTGGTGCTTTGATGGCTGAAACATCAGCGGTGCATAGATGGACTAAACTTAAAGCATAAAAGAGATTACATTTCTTTCAAAAGGTTTTAATGTGCTAAATATGATTCACTTTTAAGCACAGCGAGCTATAATCACGCAAAAACACTCCCCAATTAAATAGAGAATGGCATCTCACTTTAAAACTGCCAGCACGAGAAATATTAATGTTATTAATCAACAACACTAATTGACTTGACAGTATGGGGCGGCTGTGGCTCAGTTGGCAGATCGGGTCGGCCACTAATCGCAGGATTGGTGGCTCCACATGCCGAAGTGTCCTTGGGCAAGACACTGAACCCCAAGTTGCTCCCAAAGGCAGACTAGCACCTTGCATGAGCAGCTCTGCCGCCATTGGTGTACTGAATGTGTGTGTGAATGGGTGAATGTGTCACAGTGTAAAGCGCTTTGAATACCGTTAAGGTTAAAAAGGTGCTATATAAGTGCAGACCATTTACCATTTGTTGGACAACTGGTCGATTATTCGCCATCCCTAGTTACCACAGGTTTGCCAAAGAAGTGTTTGGTAACAGTGGCAAATTGTACATTGTTGTCAAAGTTTTGACGAAGTTTCTGGCGAAGAGCTGCAAACTTAGGAAATAAGTGTGTGCCAAATTGTTTGGGTTGTTGCATATTAGCTACCACTTTGGTGCAAATAAACGAGATTTGTTTGCACACTGTAGAGCCGCTCTGCAGTTTTGATATGTTCATGACAGCACCAGTACAACACAATATTTAGTAAGGACAACAAAGGTGCAGGGTGGGTCGATTTATGCCCTCAGGCATAAATCAAGAGAAGTTACAACGTGCTGACAAAATCAGATGTGAAAGTTGTGTATGTGGGAGTTCAAGAGCAAGAAAGCAATTTTACCATTCTCCAAAATGGACCCTTTGCTAGGCACTATCCCCCTTGGTTACAGTTTTCTTGCTCAGATAGGCCTAAGCTTCACAGAACGTCCCATAGGAATAAACTGGAGATTTCCATGAACAACTGTGTGGTTGGCAGTAAAATGTACATGTAAAGTGGTAAAAATGTAATGGATATTATTCTTTCATATGTGCATGTGCTGGAATGAACTGACATTGCAAAGCATTTTAATTCATAGCCGCAGGAAGTAGGGGTGCTGAGGGGGCTGCAGCACCCCTACTGACGTTCCAGTGCTGTCAAAACAGTGTATGCATGAAAAGTTTATGCCAATTCATTAATGTTATTTGAAAACCATCAGTATTCTGTGGATACGCTTAAGGATAGCCGCTAGTCGCAGCTCTGTTTTCTTGACTCTTATTGGCTAAAAGTCTCTTCTTGATGATGTCAGTGCCGTCATGATGGTCAAACTGATCGAGAGCAATGTTTCTGTCTTAGTATATGAGTTTTGTCAAAGATTCTGATGTTTTTTAAATCACTACAGACACTGGTAGCAGTTAGCAAGGAGATTTATGCTAATGTCCTGTCTTTTGTATGCTTGAGTGTGGTTCAAATTATGTATTTATTCATATAAAAGTCAGTATTCTTCATTGGAAAAACATAATTTAGCAGCAGTAACCAGTCAGGTGCAACAGTGGAGCTGTAAATGTGGTCTGAATGTTAGCAAATGGCTAGGTGGATGACTGAGAGCCACAGCGCCTCAGGCTAGTACAGGCTCACAGAGCATGAGCACTGGTGCAGTGTGTCCACCATCCAACACACACACACACACACACACACACACACACACACACACACACACACACACACACACACACACACACAGAAATACTGCTCAGACAGCTCTTCCACACCTCACTGCCAACTCTGACAAAGACAAACTGGGCTGAAGTGTATGTTGCTGAACAGCATTTGTGTGTGAGTGTGTGTGTGTAACTTGGGTTTTGTTTTTAGGTTACACACTAGTAATTATGAGGGTATTATGCTATAAATGTGGTTTATAACACCCTTTTGTGTCCCTGTAACTCAAATGGCTTAAAAAAACATACTAAACTCCCACAATTCGACATGTTCTTCACACGTTTTGTAAGAGTCCCCCCTATTATGGTACTATGGATCTTCAAAGAATACCATGATACTAAGTACATGTCCAAAAACCATGATAATACCATGGTGCATTTTGGTATTTATTTCTTTGTGATTGATCACTTTGATAACTTCAGTTACGCAACATGATGAAGTTCACATCAGGCGTAAAGCTAGAGCTGTTTTCATGATAAGTGAGGGTCTCAACCTGAGATAAACAATATACCATACTTAATTAAAACCACTTTGTTATTCTAATTTCCTACCGCAGCTTTATGCATAATTCAGCACAAGGGATTATGATATAAGATAGTACTTTATAATTGCACAAGCACAAGTTTGTTATTGTGTTTGTGTGTTAGAAGTTTAGTCTACTGCACACATGTTTGGCATTGCATTTAGATTCAGCGATCACTCTTACGTTGGCTCATTAATGAATGATCGATGATGCATTCTGCTTCCATGATCAAATTACCAGTCAGAACATTGAATAGAAAAAGAAAGAGAATCAATTATACTGCTCTGCTTCCCCCTACTGGCACTCTGTCACTAGGGGCCTATAGAATGAGTTTGACCCTTCTTAGTTGACCCAATAGCAGTTTTAGTTTTTATGTCATAATGGTAAGTGGTTGGCTTTTTAAAAAGCTTAGTTTTAGTTGTTTAGATTTGATTCTGGCAATGGTTTACATCGCATTTGAGTTTCACAAGAGCTATAGATTTATAGGTTGAATTGATTCCTCACACACATCATTTTTAAACTAACTGATGGAGACATTTGCTTGGGTCTCCTGCTTCTCAGATGTGTCTAGTTTGAAAAAGACCTCACTCGTGTGTCCTCTAGAGTTTCAGAAGAGATCCCAACAATGTCTGAAACTGTGCTCAGATTTGCCAAGATACCAAAGTCTGCAGTCGAAAATCAGAGGTCTCAAAACTCAGAAATGTATCGTCTTCTTCCAAAACCAAGTGATCTGAGCAATGCTAAACACGATAATTGTATTGCGCTATACTCATTTCTGTCTACTTTGGTTTCTTCTAAAGAGTTTTAAGAGAAACATCAGAGGCAATCTTTATATAACCGAAAACTTCACGTCTCCTGAGCTGTGAAAGAGCAACATTAGAGCAATGAAAGTTTCCTCTTGAGTCATCCTGTACACAAACTGGCAAACCTAAATGAAATGAAACAGACATAGAAGGAATTTTCCGAATCAAAGCAGCAACATAAAAGTACTTCTGTGCGATTTGTTGTGTACAAATGGAATGGATCTGGATATGATCTAATGCAGGTTTATTTGAGCTGAACAGAGAGTGCACAAATGCCAGGTGATTAGTCACTGCACTTGTTTCTCTTTGGGTCGGAGATTTTCTGGGGTAGTCGCTCAAACTGGCCTAGAATTGGCTCGTTTGGATCCTCGTGTCTGGTTTTGGGGCAGGGGAAATTTAGCTCTAAATCGCCACTTTATCATTCACTTTCAGATGTGAAAGTGTATATTTAAGGTAAAAAAAGGACTTTCTCACCCACACCTATCATATCGCTTCTGATGGATTAAAACACTGGAGTTGTATGGATTACTTCTACATTTATGCATTTGGCAGACGCTTTTATCCAAAGGGACTTACAGTGCACTTATTACAGGGACAATCCCCCCAGAGCAACCTGGAGTTAAGTGCCTTGCTCAAGGGCCCAACAGTGGCATCTTGGTGGTGCTGGGGCTTGAACCCCCGATCTTCTGGTCAGTAACCCTGAGCCTCAACCACTGAGCCACCACTGCCCCATGATTCTGTGATTCTGTTATGTCATTTTTGGAGCTACAAAGGTCTAATCACCATTCACTTGCATTGTATGGACCTTCAGAGGTGAAATATCCTTCTAAAAATCTTTGTTTGTGTTCAGCAGAAGAAAGAAAGTCACACACATCGGTGATGGCATGAGGGTGAGTAAACAATAATAGAATTAAAGTATTTGGGTGAACAATCCCTTTAAAGTGTGAAATGAGTAAGGGGCCTTTCACTCTGAATGCATTCATCCACTAAAAATCAGCTAGACAGAGTGCAACCAATAGAACAAAGCAGAGGTGTCTCAAAACTGGAAACAGTAAAAATGCTGAAATGCAAAACACTGCCCCCAGTGGCCAAAGTGGTAAGTGTTGTTGAGTGTATAGGCGTGAGTGAGCTCCATTTTCAAAACTCTTTGTTTTCAGATGTAAAGGATGTAATACAGTCAAGAGGAGTGCATATCTTATCAATTGTACCCCCTAAACCTAAACCTAACCATCAGTGGAGTACAAATCTAATGTAGAGGAAAACATGCAACCTCAGAATCGCACTTGTCAGTGATTATGCAAATGCAATCACTTCCTTGTTTCAACACGGGATCTGAACCCAGGTCTCCCGCACTGCTGAAGCAACACGCTACCAGTCGCGCCACAGGGTAAGGTACACACCCAGGAGCCGATGCAAAAATGTCTGATAGGAGATGCCGCTTGTCGCGGAGTCGGCACAATGTGACCGATCCTTGCAACTCTCGGAAATAGCATGCCAACTTCCCTTGCGATGATGTCGCTCCAGATGCATTTTTTAAAGAAAAGTCATTTTTAACTGGACATTGCATTTGAAAAAACGTTGCGCTGCTATGCGAGATCCTGAGAAAATGTCCATCTGGCACATGCTTACATTGAAAAACTACATTTATGCTGCCCTCATGTGCTATCGGAATTATCCTACTTCCCACTTCTGAAGTGGTAATTACGAGTACGTGGTCTTCAAGTGCTTTGTTGTTGAAAAGAACAGGAAACATGGACAACGACGGGTTCATTTAAACGTACAGTACTGTGCAAAGGTTTTAGGCACTTGTGAAAACTGTTGCATAAGAGGATGTCTTCAAAAATAATGACATATATAGTTTTCATAGATCAATTAACATCAAACAAGGTGCAATAAACATAAAACAAGCTAGATCAATATTCGGTGATACCACCTATGCCTATAAAACAGCACCAATTTTCATTGGTACCCCTGGACACAGTTTTACTTGATTGTTGGCGGATAGGATGTTCCAAGCGTCTTGGCTGCCTCAATTTCTTCGTGTAATCCCAGACTGACTTGATGTTTAGTGGGGGCCTCTGTAGGGGCAATGCCATCTGTTGCAGGGTTCACTGTTCTTCTTCTCTGTTCTTTTATATTTGCAAAATGAATGTTTGGGAGTCTAACATTTATATTTCCTATTGACACACTAAAGCTGAAGATATAAATAACCATCTTAAGACAAATGATTTTGTGAAACACTTTTGCACAGTACTGTAGCTATAGTAACGTCATTCTATGAGACCAGGTTCGTATTTTCAATCCGTTTTCTCAGAGGAGAAAGAATTTTAAACCTGCTAAAAGTCAAGTTTGTCAACAGTTTAGTAGTGCACTAGTGTACAGATGATCTCAAACCCAACAGATATGGTCTTCAAGCAACAAAACTCTCATTTTGGAGGAAGAATTTATGTCTTTTATCTCAAAAGATCAACGATATTTGATTCATCATGCTATGACCCGTTTAAAGCACACTCAGAGGGCCGTGTACAGAGATTGTGGATTTGGGCCAGAGTTTCTGACTGGCCTAATTTGTTCGACCTTCGCGGGGGAGAGAGAGGCACTGCGGAGGAGAGAACAGCCTCAATAAAGAGACCCGCTCCCTCACAGTGACTCCCCCCGCAGGTGCTCGCTCGCGCTCAAATCAGCTTGATCTGAATGTAGCTCCCAAACAAGCCATTAAAGAGCATTTCGCCAAAATTGAGTGTATTTTCTTTGTGGTACTGCAACTAATTTGCACGTACAGCTTTACTAAAGGCCTGCTGACTCACTTGTTCACAGTGTGTGGTGAACGCTTGAAGAGTCCCTTGTGTCTTTTGGGTTTCCTGTTCGTAAACAGATATACTTCATGCTTTTAGCTATAAAAGTGCTGTGTGTAATTTTTTCTTCTATCCCAGTTAATTAGAGACAACTATAAATAAGCAATTTGTAGGCTGACTTCCTGCAGAGTGTAAAAACTGTGGCTCTGTGGTGCTTTTAAAGCATTAATCTTTTTGAGTGGCCAACATGTTAACTTCTGCCTCAACTAATGGTGTCAGTTTGGGGCAGGATGAGAGGGAACAGTTGGTACTGCCCTTGAGTACGTTTGTCTTATTTCCCAGTTATAAAAATATACATACAATGCAAGCGAATGGTGGCTGGAAATCTGAAGGTCGAAATATCACATATAGGCAGCATAAAAGTAATCCATAAGACTCCAGTGGATTTATCAATGTCTTCTGAAGCGATCCAGTCAGTTTGGATGAGCACAAACAAAAATGTAACTTGGCACGATTATGAAGTGTAATCGAGCTTGATTCACAATCACCAAGGAGACTACTGTCAAGATTAATAGTGAAAAGTTAATTACATTTTGGTCTGTTCTCACCCAAAACTGATTGGATCGCTTTAGAAGACATGGATTTAACCACTGGAGTCATATGGGTTACTATTATGCAGCCTTTATGTGATATTTGGACCTTGAGATTTCTGGCCATCATTCACTTGCATTGTATGGACCAACAGAGCTGAAATATTATTTATTTTCAGGAAGACTCGCAGACATGAGTGAAATTTAAGATGACATTTATTTGATGAATATAAAACAGCAAAGTAATGTCTCTCTTGGTGTAGGAAGTTGTACTCAGAACCGTCATATCCTGCCGGAGATAGGAGGCAGGGGTGAGGATCCTACTCCCATACAGGACGAGACTCAACCAGTGGTGGTGGGGTGGTGGAGGTTGCTGTCTTAGCGCACTGAAACAGCAATGTGATCACCCAGCTAATGGTGCGATGATGTACAGCTGCTAGTCTTCCCGCTAGAACTACGCTGCGCTTACATTTCTGAAAGTTTTCCATTTCCATTTGCCACCCTAAATCAGATTTTTAATTTTTAACCCAACCTGATTTAACTTTGTGCATTTGTGCTTTTTCCTTCACCAGCATTATTTATACAGTATGTATCTAATCTAAAAATCTCTGCAGAGGCCATAATCAACTCCGATAGCAACTCAAAATTTCTATCTGCCCACGTCCATCCTTCAGAATGAACTGTGCCATTTTGACTTTTACACCAACGTGGCAAAATTCTGACAAGGGCATTGTGATATCAGGTTTTATTGTGCCACTGCAGTGTGTTTGGAAATACAGCAGTGAGTTCAGATTGCCTCTGCTGCAGTCGGTTTGAGCTATCTGAGACATCAGAACTGACAGAAGCAATGGTGGTGATAAGAGGAAAAATAGCTCGCAATGACCCCATAACTTTCAACAAATGCATCGTAAATTTTGCCTTCTGACATGAAACTGTTGGGTTTTCGTCTCCATTAAGAAATTAAGAAGCATTCAACTGTAAAACTAATAGTCAAATTCTGATTGAATGAGCTGCTGTGACTGCACATTCTACATTAACGGGGCCGTCACACTAGTCTTTGTGCATGCAAATTTTTTTAGACAACGTAACAGACTAGGATATGATGTCACATGGGAGGGCTTCTGCTTATAGTAAATAATACATCACAAATAACAAATAATATTCTATTCAAAGTGTTTAAATATATTGTCTACTCAGTTTCCTGCAACAATAAAACAAGCAGCTTTGAAATGTGTATCCTTGTATTGAGCCAAGAGGTCAGCGTGTGATCTATTGGTCATGCATCTTTATTAAAGTGATTCGCACGTCCACAGCCGAACCACTTTCGCTTCTGGTCTCCCGCATTCGGATGCATTTGAATGGTAGGGAATAATGTGTAGTGTGATCAGACCTGAATGCTTAAAGTTGGTATGTTGCTTGGCAACCGTAAACAGCCTTTACCGACACTAATCCATTTTCGTTTATAAAACACGGTGTTCAGTTTTCTAACATCATCGTTTTCCAATGTATGTGCTAATGGAGAGCATTTTCGAAATGCTCCATTTTTTGGTGGAGGAAAACACCATTGTAGTGAGGATGACAAGAGCGAACAATGTGTTATCAAACCATAACGTATCCACCTTTTTTATAGGTCTTGGATGGTTTGCATGAAATATGGGTGTTACTTCCGTTAAGAAGTAAACATTAAGATTAAGATTCAACTTTATTAATGAAATTAAATGCGGTTGTTTTCGCATATCCCAACTAAGCTCGGGTCAGAGCACAGGGTCAGCCATGGAGCAGATAGGGTCAAGGGCCTTGCTCAAGGGCCCAACAGTGGTATCTTGGCTTTGCTGGGGCTTGAACCCCTGACCTTTCGGTCAGTAACCCAGAGCCTTAAACGCTGAGCCACCACTTACCTTAAACATAATGTATATCTGTGAGTAACTGCATGACAAACGCGATGAACACTTATAATCAAATCCCCAAAAACGCATCTATGACGAGGAGGGCTAAATAAGCTGATCAGCGTGCGAGCGAGATAAAGGGGAGCCGGAGACACCAGATCGAGAGAGAGAGACACACACGTGGCCGCGTTGCATGTGTGTCAGTGTTTGTTTTATGTTGTTTTGAGTTTTGACATTAAACATACATTTACTGTTCAGCCGGTTCCTGCCTCCTCCTTGGCCATCCTTATACTGTTACAGTGGTGCCGAAACACAGGTGGGAGGAGGGATGCGCTGTCTCGGAGTCCTCGCCGCTGCCATCCGCCAGGGGAGGAGGGGTCGCTGCCGGCCGCCGAGTGCTGGAGGAACCATTGCCATCTGCCGAAGAAGGGGAGGAGCCGGTTCCGTCCGACAGGGACTGGAGGACTCGCTACCGTGCGCCAAAGGAGGAGCGAGCTGGTGTCCGCCAGAGGGTGGAGGAGCGGTTGAGGACCGGGTGACAGCGTGTCTGGGAGCCGGCAAGCAAGTTCTCTCTCTCTCTCCTCTCTCTCTCTCAAGGGTGTCTCCGCTCACCCTTTCCATCTCCCCACACCTCCCCTCGTCTTCCCCCAGGTTCACAGGAGGCAGGGTGGACCACCTGCTGACAGAACGGCCGGAAGGGCAGCGTCTCCCCTCCAGAGATGGTAGTTAGTCAGACTGGTGGCACCCCGGCCTGAATCGGGCGGGGGAGGAGTGTGACGAGAAGGGCGTGGCCGGGCCGTGATGGTCCAGATCAGCAGGAGAGAGAGATAAAGGGGAACCAGAGATGCCAGTTCGAGAGAACTTGGCGTTGTGGCCGCGTTGCATGTGTGTCTGTGTTTTATGTTGTTTTAAGTTTTGACATTAAACTTACATTTACTGTTAAGCTGGTTCCCGCCTCCTCCATGCCTTATACTGCTACAGCATCTTAATACCAGGTGTAAACCGAGTCTCAAATGACTGTAGCCGAAGCTAGCCAACGCTATCAGGCGGAAGTAGCACCCACATTCGTTTCCCCAGTAAGACCCCCAGGAAAAAGGTGGATAAGTGTGAACTTTAATAATACATGTTTATCAAACATTCGTGTTTTATCATAATGTTGTTGCCATCGTTTTATAAAAGCAATTAGCTACTGCTATTTTGAAGATTTTATTGTGAACTCTTTTAAAGTTCACATTTAAAATTCACAGTCTCTCTTTTCTGGGAATACGGACTAAAAATATTGATGACTCATGCTGCACTCACTCATTTTGTTAAATCAAATGCTCTCTAGAATGAGAATGCCCCTCCCTCTAATATCACCCAATTCTGACTAGCAATAACAAGTAGCAAATCGTGGTTTATTTTTGTGATTATAAAAAAACATTATTGGTATTAAAGAATAAATAGACAACCACTTTGATACCCCAACCCAACTTTGTGTTTCAGTAATAAAAATGTCAGCACAGGACAGAAAATGGTGTTCGCCAAGCCACTTTATGGGGACTTTAATTTAAGAGCAGTTCATCCACAACTGCACTGTTACATCATAAAATGCACCTATAATTCTATAAATCTATACAAAACCCCCGACAGAATGATGCATACTTTTACACGAAGCCATATTTTTTTCCTCTTATCGTCCCCGAGTATTTTTACTACAGCTCAATTTCAACACTCAAGCTTGTAAATGTAGTAATACAAATGTTAAATGTATATATAAATTATGAATGCATATCATGTAAGAAATTACCTTGCAGAGTGTAGCATTTCTGTGTTTGAGTTTGTAGTAACCACGCTGCAGTTGTGAGAACACCACTGTTGAGGGTTTTCTGCGTTCCATTCCATTCAGAAAATCTGAATTTCCAACTTTCAACTTGGAATAGTGCAGTAGAACACCACTTGAAGTCGGACCTTCAAACAGGACACTTGTGCTGAATGATAAATATTAGATGTGGCCCAATTTCCACGCTTCTGCACTATACAGCAAACTGTAGTGTAAGTTCATTGAAAATACACCAAAAAGGAAAAGTACTTCTTCAACCGAAAAACAGAGGGTGGAATGTCAGACACTTCATGCACTCAATAGTTGCGGCTTGCACAATGTAGGGAAAGGGGCAGAGTTACCTGGACAAAACAATTGCAATCAATGATGAATGTGTTAACTAGCGAAACGTCTATTAAGACAGCACCTTGCAAATGGGAGTTCAATTCTTTGCCATTAGCCCATACTGTGTGAATATGTACGTTGTTTGAGATATACAGTAGGCGTTGAACTGAATTTGGCTAATGTTTTAAAGCTAGCGGCAACACATCTTGTGCATTTGAAGTGCCTCTTCCATCACCCGAAAAACAGTGAATAATTCCATGTAGTATGAAACAGTTAAGCCTACAGGACCCTTATGGAGAAGTTCTTTGTTCAGAGGTAAAAAATATGTTTGAAACAGCTGAGCAATGACATACTGCTTGCAAACATTCAGACACCGGCCACACCACTGGGGGAGGCATTTAGAGGAATATTTAAATATGACGATGCTTATTGGAGGCCTGGGTAGCTCAGCAAGTACTGACGCTGAATACCACACCTAGAGTCGTGAGTTGTAATCCAGGGTGTGCTGAGTGACTCCAGCCAGGTCTCCTAAGCAACCAAATTGGCCCGGTTGCTAGGGAGGGTAGAGTCACATGGGGTAACCTCCTTGTGGTTGCGATTAGTGGTTCTCGCTCTCAATGGGGTGCATGGGAAGTTGTGTAAGGATCGCAGACAGTAGCATGAGCCTCCATATGCTGGGAGTCTCCGTGGTGTCATGCACAACAAGCCATGTGATAAGATGCTTGGATTGATGGTCTCAGAAGCGGAGGCAAATGAGACTCGTCCTCCACCACCCGGATTGAGGCGAGTAACCACGCCACCACGAGGACCTACTAAGTAGTGGGAATTGGGCATTCCAAATTGGGAGAAAAGGGGATAAAAAAATATAGTTTTTAAATGAAGATGCTCAAGACTACATGTAAAACATCAACTAATATGACATTCAAATGTGTTTTCAATGATCATTCTATGAGTAGAATTCACACAAGATCAGTAAAAGAAGCTGTTTTAACCACTCGATGATTTGAAGTAATATACCTGTATATGCACTAGATAATGTGTCATTTGTAATGTTAACTTTTGCATTCATGGCGCTAATGTGCTAACATGCTATGCAGCCATATAGTAGGTACGGTTGCACTAGCTCCCTTCTTAATATATGCACCGATTACACTGTGTTATTGTAATTTATGATAACGCTGATACTACTTCAAAGATGGGTGTATAAAAGAGTGTTTAAGGGCAGAATACAGAAATATTAATAATGATAGGAATATCTCACTTTAGGCAGATGTGTAAACGGCTACGGCTGTGGATGGCACAGAGCGAATGGCCACTTAAGTAGATTACTTTTTTTTAACAAAGAAATCACATGGCATGTTCTTGGAAAATGTCTCTACGTGAACAACAGTACAGATGTACCGTAGGTACGTTTGCACTAGCTCCCTTATAACTGTACACACTGGTATGTTCATGTTGACTGTTCTTAACTTACTGAACGGGAATTAGCTGTCAGCCTCAAAGTAGGTATATCGCCAGCACACCAACTGTTGACGTTGACCAATGGCAGTCAAAGGTGTTTAGCAGCCGGTATAAAGTTTATGCAAAAATGCATAAATGAGTCAAAGTTCCTACATTACATAAAAAGAACCCGTTAAGCTCACTTTTGCAAAGACCAATGTGTAAAAATGATAAATAATAATAAGCATGGCCGGCTCTAGGGGGGTTGGGGGATTGTTCACCCCCCCCCCCCCAAGAAAGTTGCCCAACATAAAGATCAAAATGCCCATTCAGTTAGAAGTCGGAGATATCAAGAAGGAATTTCCCACATCCAACATGGATTGCATGATGCCACATCTGACAGACTACTGCTTATCTAGCCAACTGTGTGTTAATGAACTGTGCATGCATGTGTGTGTGTGAGAGAGAGAGAGAGAGAGAGAGAGAGAGAGGGAATTACTCCGCTTGATGCGCCCTCTAGCTTTATATTTCCAGTTAAACCCCTGCATTGCAGCATTACTTGCACAAGCCGAGTGAGGCAGAAAGAGAGAGAGAGAATAAAACGTGGGCCAAATTGCATCTAAAACATTCCTTGACTCTTCCAATGTTGTGAACCATTACAATTGATTTGAGGAAGCCTTTTTAACTTCAGTGTAATTTCTGAATTTGAATTCAACCTGATTTCAATAAGATGATTACAAATATATACCCTCATGTTGTTCTGACCAATGTTTGTTTGTGCGACTCGTCCAGCAAGACACAGCAACATTGGCTCGACCAATAGAGTGAGTTTGAGGCGGGACTATCTGTTTGTTCAACCAATGGGAGACGGCAGAGTTTTCTGGAATCAGTTTGAAAATAGCAATTGAGTGCAACAGTCTGGTTCCAGAAGTAAAAGTCACATTCTTTTTGTCACTGCAACCTTTTTTTTAGTTTTTTCTAAAGAAAAGGAAGAACAAGTCAAAATACATTTTGTGGTAATCAGCATTATGCCACAAATGCTGTCGATTAAGCTTAACTTGTATTAAATGGGAACACTCCTTTAAAAATAATTTAAAGGTTTAAAAATAGGCAGATACTATTTGCAAGCCTGGTGCAAATAACGGTATATGCTATTTACACCCCTGTGCAAATAGAGGCTCAACTCTGGTGAAAATAATGGTGGATACTAATTGCACCCATACTAATTAAAAACTAATGGGGCTTTTCCACTGCAGATAGTACCTGGTACCTGATGATTTTTTTAGTACCACCTAGGTAGATCTTCCAAGCGGGCCGAGCCGATACGAAATGTGACATCAAAATCCTGCAGATCACTGATTGGTCAGGGAGAATCGTCACTACCAGCATCACTGGATTTCCTACAAGCGACATCAACCCACTAGTTTTAAAGTTAGCAACAGCGATAGCAATATCATTTGTTCACGCGACTTTCGAATTGTGAAAAAAGAAATGGCTGTGCGCAAAACCACTCTATGGTCAATAAACGAGGTGCAGACGGTCCACTCGTTAGCGATGGGCAAAACGAAAAGTCTCTCAGGAAGTGTCTCAGCTTTTGACCGCACACGGCTACCACTGGACCTACCAACAGTGTAGGGTAAAGTTAAAATAAATTAAAAGTGACTACAGAACCATCAAGGAAAAGTGGAAGTGGTTCGACCAAATGGACGCTATCTAAACTGGCTCACAATGGGAGGGAGAGTACCCTGGACTCAGCCACGATGGAGGATGTTATGTTTTGTTACGTTATCTCTATACTCCGCTTGAAAGCTTCACATATTTAGTTGAGCAGCTACTGGAAGCTTCTAAAACAACCAGCCCAATTTAACTGTTACACTTGTGTAAAATCAGCATGCAACAACTGCTTTATGCAGCACAATGAGCTAGTAGCTAACAGCTAGCGGTTGTGTTATTGTTTTGGACAGTTTGGGTCATGTTTAAGATGATGTCACAGCAGTAGAGGCAGCACAACTATGACGATCAGCCTTTAATACCACACACGTTGATGCGGCACTAAACTGCAGTGGAAATGCAAGCTCAGAAATGTAAAGTGAGTAGAGCTGAGGCGAGTCAAACCATAACGTGCGGTGGAAAAGTGACATAACATACAGTATGGGCATCAATGCAGTGTGTTTATTTACAATCCCAAAGACACACTACATTAACCTCTACCCCTAAACCTAACCTTAACCTTACCTTAGAAAATAAAAATCTTGGTTTTAATTTACTACAGTGACCATGGTTTCACACGGGAACGAGATCAAAACTCTCCGACATTCACCGTGACCAAATCACTGTGATGAAAACAACATTTCTATTCATTTATATCTATTATTTTAAGTAGTATTAAAATAAATATTAAGAATGAAAAGAGGAAATCCGATGAGAATAGGAGTTGGACAAAATGCGGATTCGAACCTCGGTCGCTAGGACAACAGTACACATTCACACCGTCTTTACACCCCACGCCACTGCAGCGATATCTTATGGGTAGTTGTTGTTTCTTTCTGTGGTTCCACCAGACTATTGGGGTGCAAATTAGCTGCCCTGTGTGGCAGATGCTATTTACAGATAGAGACACGTAAAATAAACCTTTAAAGACAGACCTACCATGAGCTCAAGTGTTGTTAATCATCATTCTTGTTTAAAAACATGATTAATAGCAGAATGTCTGGTGAATCCTGAATGGAAACGATCCACCAATCAGAGATTCGTGGCAAACAAAGCACACCAATAGATCTCTGCAGCTTCACTTTGACTTTTATCAAAGATTCATATCGTAAAACATCTTTAGATATGACACACTGTCATTCCCTTAATAGCTCTGCCAAATTTGAGATTCATCCCAGGGTTGGACCGTAAGTCACAGTTATGTGTAAGTTTATATCACGGTAACATCAATCTCACAATATAGTTATTTTTGAATAAATAATACAAAATAAATGTGAATGTTTTACATCTGGGATTATTTTTTTTAAATGACCAGTTGGCTGTACATATTAAAAGCTCTCTGGAATAATTCATTGTGATCGGTCAGTTGTGGCAATACAGTAAGTGGTAAAATATTTTCCTAAATTGACCGGCAAACAATAAAATTCACTGTTGTTTACATTTGGCAGATGCTTTTATCCAAAGCGACTTACAGTGCACTTATTACAGGGACAATCCCCCCGGAGAAATCTGGAGTTAAGTGCCTTGCTCAATGACACAATGGTGGTGGCCGTCGGGACCGAACCAGCAACCTCCTGATTACTAGTTATGTGCTTTAGCCCACTACGCCACCACCACTCCGTTTCAGGCAAATGGTTTCAGGTCCCAGATCACCAAATAAACCCCCTTTGCTTTGCTGGATGGTTTGATAAAGGGTCAAACTGACAGATTATACCTGAATCTGGTTACTGTTAATTCATAAAGACACTTCTTACTATGAAACCACACATTTCTGTGCAGCCAAAATTGGAACATTTGACAAAATTTTGGGTTAATTAGATGAAATCGAGCAGCAAGAGTTGCACATTTTAGTCTATGTAGGCCATATTTTTGGGCTGGATGTAGGTTAGGTTATTGTCAGGAAATTCAAATCATCCTCCAGGGACTTTAAAGCCTTACACGATGATCCTTGTAATGTCTACAGTGATAATTGAGGGTTATTGTATTTCATGACATATAATAGCCTTCACCGAGCATTGTTGTCTGAGTAAATCTTTATTAATTTAATATTGACTCACCCATCGTAATGTCCATTTATATTTTTAAAATATACTTGATTCAGGTTTGGCTTACCTCTGGTTTCGTAGAAGCCTTAAGTCTGGTTGCTAATTTGCATAGGTTAAAATTTTTGATTGGGGGTGTCATACCCCATGTGGCTTGGGGTGGCCAGGTCATGTGGTCGATGTATGGCACAGTGCCATCTCAGTGCTTAATGCGCACACACACACACACACATCGTTGTTTCCGAATACGCAATATATAGTGGACGTCTATTTTATGGAAAAGCTGACAAGAACTGACATCACCAATTACTAATTAATCACTAATTGATCTGCCAATATTTGGCCGTTTTGAGATGTTTATTTACATTCTGTGTAACACTGATTCATTTGTTTTTGTTGTAGTTGCAGTTATGCCGTGTATATACTGTATAATAAAAATATCTGTTGAATATGGAATGGCAGACCAGAATTTTGTCATCACAAGCAGTTATTTAGTGATAGGCCAGACCATTAATCTGCCGATATTTAGCCATTTTGAGGTGTTAATTCAACTAACTTGTTTTCCAGGAAAAATATCATAACATTTTAAAACGAGATACATTTATTGGAGAAAATATTTGGTCTTGTTTTCAAAGAAATTGATCAAAGTTTCGTAATGTTTATGCTTATAACAAGAAATTGGATGAGAAAAAAAAAAAACATTCAAAGGGGAATAAAGGTTTATTTTAAAAATAATCTTTTCTTGGTTTAAACATTAACCCCACCAAATTTTGTTAGATTTGTCTGAAAACAAGACGTAATATCTTATGCCATACTGCTTCACAAGTCATTTTTACTTGTTTTAATGATGTTTCTATAAATATATATATATATATACACATTAGGGCTGTCAATCGATTACAATTTTTAATCGAATTAATTACATGGTGTCCCGATTAATTAATCGCATTTAATCGCATATACAAATATTTGCTGAGAAAGCCCCTCATATAACAATAATTCAATATATAATGATTATACATATTTATATAGTTAAGTTTAAATATTAAAAAAGTATATATATACGATATATATATATATATATATAAAATAAAAAATATTCAGATAATTAAAATGCATTACATTCTTGTGGCAGAAGAGTTAATCATTGATAAGACAAAAAGCAGTGTATTTAGAAAACAATGTATTGTTTACTATCATATTATTGATCATAAGTCAATCATTGACACACAGTTCACAGCAATCCATTACAAAAGTGAATTTATCAATCAGTTGGAGATGTATTATGAGGGCTTGTTTAATGGCCCGTCAATTTACACCTACGTCAGACGTCTCGGGTTTGTTGCGTCATAAACCTAAAATATTTAGGTCACTGTTTCAAGTTAAATATAGTTTAATACTCAATCTTTAAACACATCTTGAGATCCCTTAGATCGCATTTGCACTCCAAGTGTTTTGAATGCAAGAATGTAATGCATGTTTGTATTGTTCTGCCTACTGAAGTGTTTCTTCACTGTATAAACTGTGTGCTGCTCATAAAGCTGAAATTTCACTTACTGCCCCCTGGAGTAAACAGGTGGTACTACAAGCTTGCATTGCTCAGGAATGTTACTTATTATGGTCCGGGGGCATTGCGATTAATTGCGTAAATTTTTTAACGTGTTATATTTTGTAAAACTAATCGCACTGAATTTTGACAACCCTAATATATATATAGGCTGGTTGACTATTGAAGTTTTGCTTTTTAGGCTGTTGAAATCGCCAGCACGCTAGCATCCAAAACTCCACAGATACTGTCTTTTCAACAGCGTATTGTGTAAAATAAGAGTTTGTTTAATTTTCTAAATGTTTTATTCTTTATTTGAGTTCAATTCTCATTTTCCATTATTCAATTGCTATATGTATCATGACTGTGGCATGATTTCATCCACCCTGCTCTCTAGAAATTGGCATGGGCCATTGCAAAACCCATATCAGTTGATCACTAATAGTGAAAAGAGTACATGCAACTTTCAAGTTGTCGTTCAATAATCTCCATCAATGCTGTCAGTGCTGTGTTCCCTATGCACTCCAGTTTCATTTCAACATTTACTCTGTCTCTCTCTCTCTCTCTCTCTCTCTCTCTCTCCTCTGCTGTTGTTAATTACTCTGGATAATCAGTATTGACATGAGCTCTATTGCCGTGCAGTCAGATCTCTATTGTACGAGATCAAAGGACAATGGACAATGAATCCCATTCTTATCCATCTAGATTCATGTTTTATTATTCACCATTTTCCATTCTCTGTACTCAAATAAGTTGACGAAACAATTTTGCCACAATAATGACTTATTCCAAGGCAGTAATCAGTTTAACCATTGCCCATACAATGGCAGATGTTTTTTTTTAAGCATAAGGTTTACAATATTTTGTCAGATTTCTTTGAAAACAAGACTTTACAAGACATTTTGCTTGTCAAGTAATCTTTTTTAAAGAATATTTAAATATTTTTTACTGCTAATCAAGACAAAAATACAAATTAAGAAAATTATTCTTAGCAGTGCAAGTATAAAAATTTGGGCACATATCTCATCCTGCACCATTTGTGTTACAGGGATTAATGATGCGTCAAAACATGCAGCTTGCAGTGGAGAGGTGTGCTATTACTCAATCTGATTATTTTCAGCTGGTGGACAATTAAAAAGCCAAAACAAATCCCGTAGACTTGCACTGAAGGAGGGACATATCTAGAGAACAGAATGTCATCAAGACTTGGTTGTGTGCACTTTTGACTTGGGCCAGTAATCAACCACCCAGAACAATCAAGCAACTACCTCAATCAGTAAAATCTGCATCTTGAAACAAAAACATTTGAGAATCACTGGCATAGTATAAATTTATTAGATTGAGTTTAGCAGCAATATATGAAGAATGAGTAAGATACGAGCCAGAAAGTGTTGGATATGTCTGCTGTTTATCACAGCAGTCCCGTGAAACTTGCATGTGAAATTGGGTCTCTCTCTCTTCTCAAACCTGTGTCTGTAATTCCCTCCAACGACAACTTCCGTGCTCACACCTGGACAGTTTCCCCTGACATTTCAGCGGCTAACCCTGCGCTGCATCCCTGAGGGGAGAATGACTTTACATATTGATCAGTGGAGATTGTCCTCCAGTTGCAGTCCAGGGCGTAGCACACTGCAATCGGCCGAGTGTGAGCAGAATCCATAATGAGAATCAAGAGAGTGATAGAGAGAGAGACAATAGGGACAAAAGCAAATAGAGAGTTTAAAGATAGTGATACAGACGCAGAAGAGAGGAGACTACAAAGAGTGTAAGATATTAAGGCTGAGGTACAGTAAAGGAAGTTGAAAGAGGGAGGTATGTAACTAATAGAAAAGATGGGTGTAAAGCTGTGTTCATGTAATAGAGCGAGAGAGAGAGCGCTCTGTACTGCAGTGGAGTACTGCAGTTTGCACGGATGTGGGTGAAATTGTAGGATGCACTCTCGCCTGTGAAGCGCTCTGCTGTTCACCCCATTTTGGATGGGTGGCTCCATTAGTGAGGATAGCCTGGATATTTCCTGGGAAGGGCTTTCCCATTTCTGCAAGACCCCAACCCATCCAAAGTATCCAAAAAAGCTTCACGCAGTTCAATATCATTGATCAAGAGCAGAATAATAGTTCAGAATTAAGCTTGACATAGTTTTGCGTTCAGCATCATACAAACTTTAGTGTTACTTTTCAGGTTAAGAAGTGGGACAAGGCTGCATACTGTAGCATACCAAAGATCAAGTAACTTGTACTTATGTACATAAACCATACGTTCTTATGGCTTGTAAATCAAGCCTACGACAGGCAGTTTCTGCAAAGGCACTACTTTAATTAAATAACAAGAAATCAACATGTTGCTACGAGTTTTCTGGTACCCTGACATTGACCCCCATTCAACCGACAAGCGGCATTTCCCATAACACATTTGTGCATTAATTCAAATGTGTTTACCATTTACTGTGGCGCTACATATTGCATCAGCAACCTCAGAGACACGTGTTCACTGGATTTGCAAAGGATTCCAGAAATAGTCGCATCGTATCTTTGAAAGATATTCAGCGCTTTGTTTAAAGCACTTAGTCGTAAGTTAACTGGATATCCCACTTTATGTCTGTGAAATAATCATTACTTTTGGACAAACAGAAATTCTGATTACAACCTCTACAGTGAGCTTGTTTACATACCAGAAAGCCAGTTATTGCGAGACATGACAGCGTTGTTTGCGTTTACAAGCACTGTGTAAGCGGCATAATCTTTACCCCCCTACTCATGTGGCTCAAGCATTAATCAGCTTTCTCCTTAGCAACGTAGTTGCGCTGTAACGCTGGAGTAAATGAACATGTCATCTGAGGAAGACTTCTCTATTTTTTGTTCTCTGTTGCTTCGTTTTATTGCCAGATGTCCCACAGATGCTGTTGTGTTTGTCTCCTTAACTTTCCATTGCAGCCTGCCGTGGCATTGCACTGCAATAGTGGGGTTTCCCCTTATGTCATACTCCCTGACGCAATCTCCAAAAACCTGCTAATGCATTTACATGATCACATAAGCCACTTTCTCTGGAGGAATCCTACGAGTGTTAAATCGCTTTCTCTTAATTCCGTAAACATTTTAAAGGAAACGGCGTTTGCTTTCACATGCCTTTTCAGAATGCCGCTTTGCATAAAAACTCTGGAATAAGCCCTTTTCTTTAGTGCATGGAAACATGGTCAGTGTTTCTATACTGCTTGCCTTGGACCTAAAACTGTTGTTCAGTTATTTTAATTGTACCACATTGGTCCATTATTGTGGTATAAACTATTTGATAGAAACCCACCCCTAAACATGAAGCAAAACAAACTGTGCTTGTGCACTTTCATTTAGTCAAACAATCTTTTCCTGTCGAAGCGGGCAGTTCTTGTACACAAGAGGCTGAAATCCAGGCCAGACTTTATGCTCATAATCAAATGTCTAACTCTGAAACACTAGACACCAACATCTAAAACACAACAGCTGACCAGCACTGCCAGTCTCTTGCCTCTTATCGAACTACCCATTGATCTTTCCATAATCTGGGTCTTTTCGGGATTTGGTCTGCTGTCAATCAACATCATCCCTCTGGAGAACACCCTTTACACTCAAGGAGTAATGGATATTCCAGAAACATTGCGACCCTACACCCTATTTTGGATGTTGTGAATCTGAAAAAAATAAAATAAATCTGAGATAACTAGTGTCTCCAATACAGATGGAATTGCCCAAGGTGTAGACGCTAATGTAAATTGATTGTTTCAGGGTTGCGCAAGGACAATTCACGACTGCAGTACCTAACCAGACTATTTGTCTCCATTCTTAAGGCAAAACGTTTATGAAGCTCTCTGGATTGTGAGAGGGAGTTTTTCAGGAGCTCTTTATGAATGGATGTACTGCTGCTAATTTGATAAAGATGATATGGAAAGATCTTGTATACAAGATATGGATGTATCTGTTCGGTAAAAAGACCTGCTCAGACCTGCATGAATTTTGATACTACTTGCTGTTGATCATTAAAGCAGTGCGGTTCACCAGCTAATTGATATTTACATTTACATTTATTTTCATCTAGTAGATGCTTTTATCCAGACTGGCTTACAAGAGACAGTAATATCCCTGTTGGAAAATCATCTTAAACCAGCTTAATCTGTTTTAGTCTTAGGTGGTTTTATCTGGCCTTCCAGCCAGGCCAATCTGGTTTTCTGCTGATTTAGCTGGTCAGCCTGCTGGTTTCCCAGTCTGTCCTGGTGACAAGTGAACAAAACATCTCTAAAACCAGCAAAACCAGACTAGCTAGGACCAGCAAACCAGCTTTGAATGGTTTTAAGCTGTTTTGCCAATAGGAATGAAAAGTGCTGCATTAATATGTACGAGCAAGGACAGAAATGAAGGTGAGACACACAAAAATGTTGTTGGTTTACCAGGGAATTCTTGCTGGTTAAGCTAGTTAAGAAGGCTGGCAGTGCACCAGCATCCAAATACAACATATGGTCTTTTCAGCAAAGTCCACTTTGATTATGTCCACTTCTATTTGATCTGTAAGACTCCAAATATAACAAATTATCAATGACAACGCTCATAAATATCATTGCCAATAGTCTGATCTTTACCTGTAATTTTATTGTTCAAGGGTTGTACATGCTCTAGACAAATGTTGGTCTATATCCAGCATGTGTCTCTGCCACAAACACAAATTATCAAGGTGGAACACTGTGTGCAGATTGATCGGATAGCCCAGTTCTGTCCGATTGTCTTGGTTGCTCTTTTAGACAGAGTTGTAAAATATCTGTCTGTGCAATTCAGATTGCCTTTTCCATGTGCAGTCTCTGCAGTGGATGGGAGACCAAAACGTACAGATAAATAGACAGACTGGCCTCAATCTAGTCATGGTCATCTTTTATAGGACAACCTTCATGACTAGCAGATTGTCAGCGTGAAAAAGAAGCTTTCATCATATCCTTTACTCTTTGGAAACAGATCTGATGACATGATGTTGACAGTCAATAAACCAGACAGAACGCAGATGTCGGTCGTACGCAGCAGGTAAACCCTCTACCTCTGGAAAACAGGGATAGATGTCAGGCAATCCAACAAAATCAATCAAAGCCCCTCAAACAGTGGTGTCATCAAAGATTACCACCTTAAGAGTTAAGATTTGTTTTGTGTGTATTGAGGGGTAGATGCTGAGAGTCATATACATATTTACAAAAGTTAGTTGAAAGCTAGCTGGCATGGATGGGAATTCTGAAAAGCTAGATGTGGTTTTGAATCAAACTCAGTCGATTTATTCCAATGAACGAGTAAAATAAGAGTCCATAGGTGGTTTTAGTTAGATTAGTATTGATCAGTATTTATGGTTGTTTCTTGGGGGTTTTCTCAAGCATAGCACAGATACCAAGAGAAGAGCTAGAAACCAATAATGAGACAGAGGTCAGCAAAGTATAGAATACAGATATTTCAGCAGGTTTTGACACTGAAGAAAAGGTCTTATTGTTCAATAAACTCACAACATCCCTGTAAATACTTTTACCTAAAAGCAAGATGTTCTTGAAGGCTCCTGTGTCTTTGATATCCTGTACGAATATGGAAAATAAGGTACTGTAAATAGCAGTAGAGTGATATATTGGCCAGGTTATATTTGGGCATTTTGAGATTTTCATTCTTTTTGGCCGATTATCAGAAGTGTTAGTTACCAAACCTACTGACCTCCTTGAATCAGTCAGTGAAAATATACAGTATATTGACTGCAACAATATATTTTTAGGTTTTGTTCTCTTTTTCTGTTCCTATTTTGTGTCTATATTTATCTCTTTGACCGTGAGAGCAGAACAATTCTTCCCAGCTGCTTTATTGAGGAAATTTGGCTTGTTTCAGCTGGGAATGAAGCAAATAACCTGGAGAGATTGCTCTGATTTATTCAGTGTGATTTTCTTGAGAAAATGAGATAATGGAAGACCAATTAAAATTCTTTTATAATGTTATTACAGATTTGGATTTTGTGTTTAGCCTCATTGCCTCCATTCTCGTGTATTTCTAATGACTTACAGAGCAAGTAACATTATACTTGTTTTATTGATCAGGATAGGCTTAGAGTGAGTAGATTGCTAAATGGTGAGATTTTAAATGCAATATGGTTACTGGACTCACTAACATCCAATCATTTTGTGCACTTTCTTCTATATGAGAAAGTACACAGATATTGTCTTCTATCCCAAGTTACTTCATATTAGGTGAATTTACTTACTCATTGTAAAGTCTATAAGTTCATCTAGTTCCTAACCCCTCTTCCATGAGCAACTGTATATATTTCCATATATATTAGAGTTTCGTCCTGAGAGTGCACAGTCCTGCCCTTTCATTTATTGATTATGTGACTATAAATATTATCTAGCAGAGGGTTCAACCTGCCAACAGAGTTCACTCAGATAACTCCCGTTTTATATGGATTCTTCATTCACAAGGATATAAGAAGATAGTGTGACAGCAAATATTATATAAAAATTAAAAGAGAGAATTAGATTACCTTGCTGTTGTATAGCAGGAGCACAAGTATTTTTCAGCACACAGATAAGTGCATGAATCTCACAAAGACGTCTGAACATGCCAGGAAATAATGCACAACACATTTTCAATTGGAGATGGTCAGGACTGCAGGCAGGCCAATCTAGCACCTGCACTCTCTACTTACATCGCCATGCACATGTAATCCGGGCAGTATGTGATTTGAAGTTGTCCTGCTGGAAAATGCAGGGACGTTCCTGGAAAAGACGGAGCTGGATGCCAGTATATGTTGCTCCAAAATTTGTACATATCTGTCTGCATTCATGGTGTTGGGCACTGACTTTTGGACCTGATGCTAATAACAGCTTGGATGGCCCGTTTCCTCTTTGGCCTGGATAACACGACAGCTTTGTTTTTCAAAAACTTTTGGAAATGTGGATTGTTCTGAACAAAAAACACAGTTCCACTGTTCAACTTTCCATCTAAGTTGAGAGCGAGCCCAAAGAAGTCGGCAGCGCTTCTGGACAGTGATGATGTACGGCTTCTCCTTTACATAATAAAGTCTTAACTTGCATCTGTGGATGCAGCGGCGAATGGTGTTGACTAATAAAGGTTTACTAAAGTAATCCCAAGCCCATGTTCAAGATATCCATTACAGATGAATGATGATTTTTAAGACAGTGACTTCTGAGGGATCAGAGATCACGTGCATTCAGAAGTGTTTTTTGTCTTGCCCTTTACGCACCGAGATTTGACCACATTCCTTGAATGTTTTAACTATATTGTGCACTGTAATGGTGAAATGCACAAAATCCTTCCAATTTGTCTTTGGGGAACATTGTTCTCAAAGTGCTGGATTATCTGCTAAAGCACCTGCTGGCAAACTGACAAGTCTCGTATGATCCTTGCACTTGAAGGACTTGGAGGCTCCTGATGTACTATAACACGATTGCCTCACCTGTTTAACATCTCCTGTTTCACATCACCTTGTTATTTCACCTTGTCAAATTATTATTATTAGTCTTAAATTGCCCTGTCTAAACTTTTTTGGAGTGTGTTGCAATCATCTGATTTGAAATGACTGTACATATTCAAAAAACAATGAAATTCACAAGGTAAAAAAATCATATAATATAATAAGCAAAGGGTGAATATAATTTACAAATCACTCCTTTTTGTTTTTATTAGGATGTTTCATACTGTCCCAACTTTTTCAGAAATGGGGTTGTATTAAAAACCTATGTTTCTCCTATACTTCTACAATTTTTTGTGAGATTCACCCAAATACAGAACTTAGGCAATGTGGTACAGGTTTAGTTTTAGTCTTATAAACTAAATAAAGCTGGTGCAAACTCCAATCTCAAAACATTATGGAATATGTTTTATAACTGGATCCTGAACAAGTCTGAAACACTAAGGCCTCCAGCCATCCCAGGACAGAATGTCTCTTGTTTTTCTGCTCATAGTGTTCTGCCCTGTTTGTAGTCTATGCTGTTTCCTGCAGTGCAGTGTTCTGTCATTTATCTTGCATGGCTTCTTTTAACAGCCTGAAGTCCATTATTTAAATGCAAACCATTCATTTTGTTATTAAAAGGAGCCGTCCAGCAAGCCTGTCAATTGAGAAAGGTCTTAGCCTTATTTTCATTTCAGTTGCAAATCTTTGTCATCTATTCAAGAAGAAAGACTTGTTTGAAGCTTCTCATTATCACGAAAATTGCGTTTGCAGTTTTTCAAAAGCTGAGGCCATCTCTCACATCACCTTAATAGATGTTTTTGAAGGCCACTAAAAACAATTGTTCCTGTCGTGTTTAAGGTCACAAAGATCAGACTTGAAATCTAATTTTCACTGTGAAATATGTATATACAGTATATAGCAAGACCAGTAATACCATCTGGTTAAACAAACTTAACATGCAAGAACTTGTAGCTTCACTAGGATCACATCAGCTAGAAATACCAAGGGTTCACTCTAAGCAAGGAGAGTCTGCTTTTAGCTTTTATGCCAGCCGCAGCTGGAACCAGCTTCCAGAAGAGATCAGATGTGCTCCTACAGTAGTCACATTCAAATCCAGACTCAAAACACATCTGTTTAGCTGTGCATTTACTGAATGAGCACTGTGCCACTGAGTGTCCGACTGTTTGTACTGTATTTTATTTTATTCTAAACTGTTTCAATTATTCTTATTTTTTTATTCTTATTTTAATCTATTCTATGTAAAGCACTTTGAATTACCATTGTGTATGAAATGTGCTATATAAATAAACTTGCCTTGCCTTGCCTTGCCTTGCCTAATTTAACCAGCAAGACCACCTGGTTCAACCAGTTCAACCTGCAAAAATGGTTGCTTCACTAGTTTAACCAGTAAGACCTCCTGGTTCAATCAGTTTACCCTTCAAGAACTTGTAGCTTCACTAGTTTACCAAAAAGACCACTTGGTTCAACCAGTTCAACCTGCAAGAAATTGTAGCTTCACTAGTTTAACCAGCAAGACCACCTGGTTCAACCTGCAAGAAACTGTAGCTTCACTAGTTTTATCAACAAGACCATCTAGTTCAACCAACTTAACTTTAATCTGCAAGATCACCTGGTTCAACAAGTTTAACCAGCTAACACTTCCATCAAGAACTTAGGGTGAGGGAACCAGCATCTCTAGAAAGACCATGCTAACCAACCAGATTCAACAGCTAAATTGTGTTGATCAACATCACCCAACTGGTCCACCAGCTAGACCAGCACACACCCAGCATAAATAAGCCTAGTCAAGCATGGTCTAAGCTGGTATTTTCAGCAGGGATAGCTTCAGGAATACCTAGAATACCCGTTTGCCAAAATGCATGTTCTTCCAAACAATTCTTAATCTGAAACTTATAAATTCATGTATTCAAGTAGGTGAAAAAGCTAATAGAATAGAATCAATGTTTAGTGAATTACATGACATTAATTCTGCTGTTGGCAAAAGATGATATTTCCATTTTAATTGATGGGACAAATCATCTAGACTTAATGCCTGATGGGCCATTCAAGCCTATAATTTTGGCTATTAAGTGAATTTCCCCCCATATGTATGTGCCTCATGTCAGAGTACACTATCTGTCAAACATGTTTTATTGGAATGTGGTATTTGTAGCCCACTGAGATTTTGTAAAAATGTTCTGACACCTTTGAAACTGTTTTTAACTCTTTTGATATTTTAACCTGGATTTCACCATTAAAATGGCCATAAAAGTTGAAAAAAATAAAGCTAAACCATTTTGAATATCCTATCTGGTTCTTCCAGGATTCCTGAGTGGCCATTCCAGAGATCATGACGTGGAACCTCTTTAAAAAGAAGCAGGAAGCCGTGGTGGGCACAGAGCCCACAGGACAGGACAGCACACACCCGTCCCACACCATGACGATGGTGCCTGCTCCCGCTCTCTCCACGATAGCAGATAACTCCACCGAATCTGAGGGACCGGTCAACAAGAATGATGTCTTTGAGCAGATCAAAAGCAAGTTCCTCAATGAGATCGATAAAATCCCATGTAAGTCCTGCAAAGATGTTTTACGCTCCTGCTAGATCAAGAAAATCAATAGAGCATCATTATGTAGTGCTGAAGATGTTTTATTGATCTAAATGTTGCTCAAATTGTCTAGTCTTTTTACTCTTTTGAGAACTGACCTTCTGTCCAATCTTGAGATGCATTGCAACAAAGGGCAACTCAATCGTATTCTGCTTTACTCTTTTTGTACCTAATGACACTTTAAATTATAGAGGAAATCCATACTGACCCTATTTACTTTATTAATACATGTTTCTAGTCTTATTGTTTATGATTCATCGGTGTAGTTTATCAGTACGATTATCAAAAAAAAGATCCTCGCAGGCTATTAGTCAATTTTAACCTTGTTACATTGAAATTACAGTTACTTTATAAAATTTGGAATACATCAATTAGAATGACCACAACAAATGTGGCTCAGGTGGTAGAGCGGGTCGGCCACTAATCGCAGGGTTGGTGGTTCGATTCCCGGCCCACAAGACTCCACACTCCGAAGTGTCCTTGGGCAAAACACTAAACCCCTAGTTGCTCCCAATGGCAGGCTAGTCCCTTGCATGGCATCTTTGCCGTCATTGGTGTGTGAATTGGTGAATGAGACGCAGTGTAAAGCGCTTTGAATACCAATAAGGTTAAAAAGGTGCTGTATAAGTGCAGACCATTTACCATTTTACCAAATCTGGCTATTTTGAAAACGCAGTTGCAGTGTTTTCGGGCTACTTTTAAAATGGGCTGTGGTCACCAAATGTTAGATACTAGAGAATGAAAATATACAACATATTATTCATGTAAAATGAACATCTGTCAAGTTCAGGGTTCACGAAAAGTGAACTTTGGATTCGCAGTGGAATACAATTTGTTTCCGCATGAGCTCCCACGTTTGGATGCATATGAATGGAAATGAAAAGAGACTAGTGTGACCATAGTCCTCCACCATCCTCTCTGAATAAACCTCTCTGTTATCTCTCATGATGCTCTGCAGTGCCTCCATGGGCGCTCATCGCCATCGCCGTAGTGGCCGCGCTCCTCGTCCTCACCTGCTGCTTCTGCATCATCAAGAAATGTTGCTGTAAGAAGAAGAAAAACAAGAAAGGAAAAAAGGGAAAGGACGGCTTTAACATGAAAAACATGCAGGGTGATGTATGTAACAGGGCTACATTAAAATGTGAGAGTGCACACTTCAATTTGATTTTGTGATTCTTAACTAAAACTACATACTGTAACAAGATGACTTCAAATTTGGTAAACTGACCACACCTAGAAAAAACATTAAGGATCACTTTTGTGTGTGTTGCACTGATAGAGGAGAGTCGGTTTTGTGATTAGCGTCATGGTTTTCTTTATTGTGTTTGTGAGTAATGTGAGTGATTTATTTTCTTTGAAGAGAAACGGCACGCTGGATGTTCCCAAACAGAAGTCACAAAGAGGAAAAAGAAATGGTAGATGCTTTAAGGGTCATTCACAACTTCAGTGCCTCTTATTAACATGTGCAATTAATGACTTTAGTGATGGATATCTGACGTCAGCTTAAAATGTACTACTGTAAGTCGCTTTGGATAAAAGCGTCTGCCAAATGCATAAATGTAAATGTAAATGTGTTAGGATTTTGTGTTAGTGAGTAGGCATTTTTTGAAACTTTTAAAATATTTTATTAATAATAATAATATTTTCTGTACATCTCTAAATAGTTTTGTATTAATTCTATATTATTATTATTACATAATGTTTGGTAAAAATATATGAAGTTGTGCCCCCAGATTATCAATCAACACGTTACCATCATAATTAGCTAGTCCATGAATTACACATTAAGCACATTATTATATACAATATATTGATAATGAGTTACATTGATTTGCATTCCAGTCAGAATAGGACATAAGACAATCTTAAATTGTTAGTTCACCCAAAATGAAACTCATAATTTACTCACCCTCATGCTATCCCAGATGTGTATGACTTTCTTTCTAAGGCAGAACACAAATCTGAAATTTAAAGTGGAGATATAAAGTAAAAAGGACATAAATATTGACCTGTTTCTCACTCACACCTATCATATTGCTTCTGAAGATATGAATTTAAACATTGTAGTCTTATTGATTACTTTTATGCTTCCTTTATGTGATTTTTGGAGCTACAAAGGTCTGATCACCATTCACTAGCATTGTATGGACCTACAGAGCTGAGATATTCTCCTAAAAATTTTTACTTTTTATTCTGCTGAAGAAAATCATACAATTGTCAACCCTCTTACAATGATAATGTACTGTAAACCATACATTTTGGAAAATAATCTATGTGTAGACAAATCAGCATTAAATTCTCTCTCTAATAAATACCTTCGTGTCATTACCTTCAACACAAAATAAACAGTAAAACTGTCCACCCAATTGCCTATGTCAAGGGTAATATAATTATATATATAAATATAATTTAATTTAGCTTGAGATGACACAACCCAATTTATTAACACTTAAAGGCATTCTCTATCGGATTGAATGTTGATTAAATGGAAAAGGCACCTGTTGCACTGAATGACCCTTCCAACCGTTCATATTGAAACACCAATATATAAAGCGGAAAATCTGCATGGTAAAGCCCTGTCATAGACAAGTTTGTTAAACATCGCAGTGTGTCATTTCTCCAATGGTGCTCTTGGTGTTGTTTACTGTATTTACTGTGTTTTTTGGTGTGTCGTAAGTTCAACCTCTTCCTTTCTCTCTGCTCTCCTTCCTCCCACTATGTGTCTAATGCGCGTGCGCCGCATTTCTTGACGCTCACGGGCGTTGGCGCCACGGTAGGTGGACGGATGAACGGCACGGCTGATTGGCCGCTGAGTGCTAGCACCACGTGGGTGGAATTTGGATGGAATGGCTGTTGTAACTTCCTTTTTGTTCCCGCTGCTTGACAATAACACAGTTAAAAACAAAGGAAGGTTACAATGAAGATTAAAACCTTAATGAAGTGGACCAATAATACACTTAAAATATTAACAAAGAGACATAAACATTGATTAGGAGGTGTGAATGGAATAACTAATTATTAACTCACTAATACTGGCTAGATGTTTGTTAAGTTAATCAAAGGCAACTTACAAGACTCACAATGTATGCATGTGTTAAAGGGCATGGCTGTTTTTACATTTAATTATTAATCGGGAACTTCTAGTAATCCCGAGATATATCAAAAAAAACTTTTTTGGATATGTACTAATATATCATATTTTCTTGTCATAATAGATATAATCAGGTCTGTCTAAATGAAAATATTTTTGGGGGGAATATTACATTATTTAATGAAAATGGTTTAAAGGAAAATAACAGTTTCTTAATATTAGCATACAATTTGCTGTGCCCTTTAATTTGTTGCTATATGGGTATGGTAAGAAATTTACTTGAGTTACATTTTTTTTTGGTGACACATTAATACACCCACTTGTTTATCAGCTGCCCTATGTGCTTTGAATGAGGTTTTTACCGATTAGAAATCGTAATTGTGGCATACTCAGAGATTTAGGTGTAATTGCAAAAAAAGTTATTTGTTTTCCACCATCCTACAGTGGCTCCAAAATGCATTTGGACATGTTAACCACACTTTTAAATGTCTGAATTTCTATTGATAACAAAATATTGAAAAACGATGTTGTATTTAAAGACAGATTGTGCAAGCAACCTACATTTCGTCCAATTTTGCCCAAAAGGGATGCTATAACCTGAAAAAAATTCATATTTCTGCAACTGTTTCATCAAGGAAGTTGAAAACTTGCATGCATCTTCTTTAGTTCAAGTGCTAACATATCCTTAAAATATCAATTTGATAAAAAAAAAAAAAAAATGGCTGCCAGTAGCCAATCAAATTTCAGCAGCTTGTGTTGTGAATGGCCAATCATTATGGAATTTGGCATCCACTTACAGGTTGCCAACATTAGACTGTATACCAAATTTTGTGAGAATTGGCCACATGGTGGCACTATAACAAGCTAATTGTCATTTTTGCTAGTAACTCTGGAACTGTACCGCTAGAATAAAAATGTGTGTTTCCTCTGAAACCTACAGTGCCTCCAAATCGTATGGTTATGTTGATTTTCATTTCCGCAAGAAAACGTTTCTTCTACTAGGATTTTTTTGTAAATACTTTTTCGAATACATCCTAGGCCGTTTATCTGATTCTCATAAAATTTGGCATGTATTATCTAAAGACCCTCCTGAGAAAATGTTATCAAAATAGCTTTTATTGGTCAAGTTGTTTTAAAGATATAAGCAAATATGTTTCTTGGGTGTAGCCTATAATGCAAATTGGCCTGGATCTTGTGATTGCAATATTCCAAATTAGCTTAAATGAATACAAATGCACAATAAAACTTTCTGAGGTCACATGCCAAATTGTATCAATTTCCAATGCTAGAGGGCACTAAGACTTAAGAAAATCCTAATTGTGCAACGTCAATTCAACACCAAAACAACTGTCCATGCTAACCCACAGGATCTATTCTGTCAAATTTGAATGTTTTGGTCATCTTCTCTTCACATGTGCTTGGACCCCGATAATTGTGGCCATATTTAGGTTTGAAATTATAAAACTATATATATATAGATAATATTTTGGACACTTTGTGTTTGTCAAGCGTAAGTGGAACATGTCTATACATTTAATGTGTTGAACTCCACCTGTTGTGACTGCAAGGACACCTGAGGGAAACTGAATTCATGCTTCCACTAAAAATGACTTGGTAGAAAGTGCTATTTTGTTATCTAATGTAATGACATTCAGACATTTATAAGACTTAAGTATCTAAATACTTATTGCATCCACTGTATAGTGTTGGAATTGTGACCTATTTGTAGAAACTAAAAAATGATTGTGCTGATTTTGTTTTTCTCCATCTAGTTTGGACGTTGTTCAAACATACACAAGAAAGACAAATCAGCATTTCATATGCCCAGAAAAGCACAGATGAGTCTGTTCTTCTTTAAAGCATTTGCTGGCATCATTTATTCCCCAGAGAATGAACAGTTAAATTTATCCTGCTGATGAAGAAATGCTTGCAGCACCAAACTATACATGTATATATCAATAAAAGCCCCGCTATTCATTTGTAGTAACACTTTACAAAAAGGCTGCATTCATTATCATTAATTAATGCAATATTTAACATAAACGAACAATGAACAGCATTTATTCATCTTGATTTATGATAATTTTAACATACTAGTACTGTATATCTTTTATATAATAGTTGCATATGTTAACATTAGTTGAATGATTAAATAACATGAGCCAACAAAGAACAATTGTATTATAATAAATTAACAATAACTAAGAAAATAAAAAATACATTGCTAATGTTAACATATAGAGCCTTATTGTAAGTACATTTATGCATTTGGCAGACGCTTTTATCCAAAGCGACTTACAGTGCACTTATTACAGGGACAATCCCCCCGGAGCAACCTGGAGTTAAGTGCCTTGCTCAAGGGCCCAACAGTGGCAATCTTGGTGGTGCTGGAGCTTGAACCCCCAACCTTCTGGTCAGGAACCCTGAGCCTCAACCACTGAGCCACCACTGCCCAATAAGTGTTGCCCATTTTTTAATAATTTTTTTAACTAAACTCTAATTAAAACCTAATTTGAATATAGAGTCATAAGGACAAAATTACATTTTATAAAAGTATCTTTTTTTTTTTTCAGTTTTCTTCATAAATTAGACTCCGCAAACACCCTAATATGTTACCTGAAATTACCTGAAATGCCAACACACACAGGGTTCCCACAGTCTTGAAAAACCTGGAAATATCAGGGAATTAAAAAAAAAAAAAAACGAAATATTGTTTTGGCTGGAAATGTACCTTTTATTGACTGTAATCCCTATAAATGAATTGTAAAACATCATTATCTCATATTGGAGTCATGGAAATTCTTTGGTCAAAAAAATGTGGGAACTCTAAAGATAAACAAACAGAGAAAGTGTCACCAATAAAAATTGTGAACTCAAGTTGTTTGCAGCATCCAGCCATTGAATGACAACATTACTCAGAGTTCACTATGGCAGATAACTAGCTGGTCAGGCCAGACTGAAGCATCTCTCCAACCCCACTGCAACTGACCGTGGCCCTGAGCTTGTGGCATGCTTATAGACAGGAACCAGAGATGCGTTCTCATCATAGATATCTGCTCGACAATATACTTCATTTGCCCTACAGAAACTCCAGGATGATGATGATGAAGAAGGGGAAACTGGTTTGACGGAGGAAGAGAAAGAGGAAGAGGAAAAGGAAGTTGAGAAACTGGGGAAACTTCAGTATTCTTTAGATTATGACTTCCAGGACAACAAGGTTAGAAGGATAACATCATCTGATTAATACTTAATACATTGTTTCTGATTTTATCATCTTTAATTTTGCATTTTAATTAAACTTTATATCAGTTCATTATCTTGTCTTGTGTTACAACATATTGCTTAACACAGTAACAGAGAACATTTTGTTGTAATTTCAGCCAAACTGATAGATATGTGCAACAAAGTTTGTCAACATTTAGGTGTTCATTAGCATATAGATGACCTCAATCTAACAGAAATGGACTAAAAGCCTAAAAACTAAAATTTTGAGTTTGAATTGCACTGTGTAAGCTATAAATCATATTAAAGAAATATTTCACTAATGACATTGTTTAGCTGCATGATGCAATATCAGCTGTAGGTTGGTTACGGTTTACCAAGATTAATATTTTAATGCAATGTGCATTGGGTTTTAATAGGCAAAGAACACCCCCAGGACATTCACAGTATTGTTCGATCATATATGTTACATAAACATTTATCCAACATAAAACTGCATGACAATAGATCCTTTGAAACACATCAGATGTCTGAATCCACCACACTTAAAGGGATAGTACACCCAAAAATGAAAAGTCTCTCATGATTTCCTCACCCTCATGGCATTCCAGATGTGTTTGACTTTCTTTCTTCAGCAGAACACAACTGAAGATTTTT